>NW_027705113.1:0-338 GCF_054177405.1 Leptonychotes weddellii | reverse complement strand
GTTGGTGTTGGTCCTATGCCTTAATGATACTATAATTAAAAATCCAAACTTCTTCCATATGATAGTCCTACAAATATATAGCCTTATATGCTCTAGACCACTACATTTTCCACTCCACTTGACCTTCTCTATCCTGGGGTAAAATTCAAAGGACTTTCAATAGCTCAGTTCATGGCATAGCTTGCATTCTTTTAACCTACATCTGTGTGTCTATTCAATTATAGTCTCTAAAACAGAATGGTTTACCTTAGGTATTGCTCTCAAAAAGTATAAAGGGGAGTAAAAATATTTCCAATAGACATACTGCACAATTCATGCAACTTGAAGTTTTATTAATG
>NW_027705112.1:0-338 GCF_054177405.1 Leptonychotes weddellii | reverse complement strand
GTTACCATGGTGACAGCAGGGTGGGTGGGGCTAACTAACCCTTCTACTTGCAGTTTAAACCAGTAGTTCTCAAATGTTTGGGTGCATCCGAATCACTTGGAGGGCTGGTTATCACACAGGTAATTGGCCCCACCCCCACGTTTTCTAATCCAGTAGGTATGGAGTCGAGCCTTATGATTTGCATTTTTAACAAGTTCTTAGGGCTAGTCCAGGAGCTAGATCCGTGCCGCAACCTGTGTTTGTAAGCTCAGCAAGCCGGTCATGGTTCTTACAGAGAAACCCTTGAGTCTATGATAGGGAACACTTGCTTTGAACCCCAAGGAAGTAAAATGTCCCCC
>NW_027705111.1:0-338 GCF_054177405.1 Leptonychotes weddellii | reverse complement strand
TCTGCCCCCTCCGATTGATGTAATTTTTATTATAGGCACTGTGTAAAGGCTAGTTTTAATTATTGCCATAATAAAAAACTTTGTTTTATTCAAATAAACATTTTTTTCTTGCCAAAGGCTAAAAATAATTTAGATATGATTAAATTATTGTGCATTTATATAATACATTAAAATGTTATTAAATTTTAACTTTATATTTAATATAAATTTTATTTATAAACACTGTTAAAATGATATCAAAGATCTACATTTATTTTCTTGTGGAATGCCCATTATATTATGACCATTTATGATTACCACGAAATCTTAGGTGCTACTGAAGCTGGGCTAGCCTCTGG
>NW_027705110.1:0-338 GCF_054177405.1 Leptonychotes weddellii | reverse complement strand
TGAGTTTGTAGGTGTTCAGAATGGTTTGATCCCTATCCAGCTGAATTCCTGAGAGGAGACGAAATCCAGGTCTCCTACTCCTCGGCCATCTTGCTCCGCCCCCTAAATAAATAAAATCTTAAAAAAAATAGAAAAGTAAAAATAAGTAAAATAAAATAGAATACACGAATGAAAACATACCACAAGATGCTGGGAAAAGTAATAAAAAAAGTTATTTGAAAAAACTTCTTAAAGCTCTGGAGTTAGAAAAATTTCACCGCCTAATGGAATTTAGTGAATAGGAATGGGAGCTATTTCATTTATATCCAGTTCATTCACTCATTCCTCTCTCTCTCTCT
>NW_027705109.1:0-6156 GCF_054177405.1 Leptonychotes weddellii | reverse complement strand
GAGAATGAGGGGGACTGAGGAGGTTGTGTAGCAGATGTCCAGGAAGGAGAGGTTCCCCAGGAAGAAGTACATGGGCATGTGCAGGCGGGAGTCAAGGATGGTCACCAGGATGAGGACCCCATTGCCCAGCAGGATCACTATATACATCAGGAGGATGAGCACAAAGAACGTTTTCTCTAGCTTTGGGTGGTCTGAGAGGCCCAGGAGAATAAACTCTGTCACAGAGATGGTCTGGTTGGCACTTTCCATGGTATGCCTCTTTCAACAGAGGAAAACACTCGGAGATCCAAACTCAATATTCTTTGCCTTGCTTAGGTCCAGGGCATCTGGTCTGGAGTTCCAGTTAGGCTGAGTTGTTAGAAAATAGTCTTGAAAGCCCACAGTCTCTATTTCTTCCAAGAAAAAGAAGCAATAAAATCAGAAATTACTTTGGGGCATAGGACATCAAATTTACAATATGTAAAATGGTGATTCTGATAATTTAATGCATTTGATCAGAGATAAGACATATAACACATTCTTTTTCTTTTCTTTTTTTTTTAGATTATTTATTTATTTATTTATTTGACAGAGAGAAACATAGTGAGAGAGGGAACACAAGTAAGGGGAGTGGGAGAGGGGGAAGCAGGCTTCCCGTGGAGTGGGGAGCCCGATGCGGGGCTCGATCCCAGGACCCTGGGATCATGACCTGAGCTGAAGGCAGATGCTTAATGACTGAGCCACCCAGGCGCCCCATAACACATTCATTTTTATGGTTCTATGTCCATATGGCATTTCATCTCATTCGACTTCTATCAGAAAAGTGACTTTAAGTTTGCTTCATGTTCTCCAACTTTGTGCCAGTTACTAGTGAAATGATTAGTTGTGACCGCATACTTTCTTTCTTCTCTCTAGATCATTTTCACAGAAAACATACTCCTGTTGTTCCCAAGATTTCCTTTCTCATAGGCCCCACCTGCTCCAGGGCTTTCCATCCATCTGTATTTCCATCCATCCACCCATCCACCCATCCATTCATCCATTATGTCTGAACATCCTTCCACTAAAATATTTGTTGATCAACTAGTATGTGGGTATGACAGTTCTTATGAGAAGCAGGGGTGCCCCATAGTCCAGACTTAAATATGCTCACAACTTAGCAGGAAAGGGAAGCAGAAGGATTCAGGAGAGGCTAGAGTATCTGAAAAGGTATCTAGGGTATTGGTGGGAATAGAATTATGGAAGGCTCTTTTGGTGATACAGAATCCAGCTGGGTTTTCAAGGACAAAAAGAGACTGGACATGCAGAGATGGAAAGGGAAGTTGTGCGTGTTTGGTGGTGGTGGTGTCGTCTCCAAAATAACTTCATGAAATGCTGCTAGGTCCCAGATAGTGTGAATCAGATATTCCATGAAGATAGAGGACTGGGTGTAAAAATGAATAGTGGATCACAGCTTCTGGAAATCTAGTTCTCTCAGATAACTAAAGCAGTCCTTTTTTTCTTATTCTACTGAGTCACCCTTCCTCTGGATGAGCATCCTTACAGAAATCACTGGACATGAGTAGTCCTTGAGCCTTTTAACTCAGCTGCTAGATATGTCACCCAGACTAATATTCTGTCACTGATTATGCTCCCCAAGTAATCTAGTCCAATCCTCTCTCCCACTCTAGATCATTTTCTGCACTGCACTGATGTATGGCTTTCAGCATCAGTTTGACATATTTTCATAATGAAGAGCTCACTATATTCCCACACAGCATACTGCATTATTTGCAGGCTCTAGAGTATTAGAAAATGTTTCTTCATATTGAACCAAGCAGGCAACTTTCTAAGAGTTCCTTATTCATATGATGGTAGTCAGCTTCCTTCTGGAACTGCAGTGAATCTGTGGAAAGTCATCGGGTCTGTAAGGCAGCGATTTGGACTGTATTCTTCTTAACCTTCTAATCTGCTATGTAGACTTCAGTACTTCCTTCCCTCTCTTACATCCTCAGCTTACCCTATTCTGTATTGGGATTATAAGAGATCAAGGATGTTCAAACTATTTAGGAAAGAGAATTATTATTTTTTAGGAAGGAGAAATTCTGTTTTCTTAAATTTAGAACCCTCAAATATAAAGCAGAGCGGCTCTTGTTGAAGTGGGGAGGGAGGGCTGGGAAAGTCTGGGCTACTCAGCCAGTGAGGCTCCTTCAAGGCATTGCAAACAATTTAAATGGCGCCCTCTGGAGCCTAACTCTGGGACAACTCCAGCCTTTCCATGGCTATTATGTGAATGACGCTCCCTGGAGTTATATAAGAAGGGGCTCTGAAACCATGGGCCCATCTCATTTCTGAGGGTGTCTCTAAAGTTAGATGAGTCCATTAAATGAGACTGAAAAGTTTCATAGGTTTCTTGCCATCTAGGTTTTTCTAATCCAGGAAGAAGGGGTTTGTGTTGCCCTCGGTCTTTGTGAGACCACTGAAATTGCTTCATCTCTTCCTTTTCAAACCCAACCCCTTTGAAAAATCAAGTCAAAGGCTGGAAATGTTACTGTGCTAACAAAAGGCTGAGGATTACTCTGATAAGAACTCTCACTTACCTTTATTAGGAACCTACTGAGAAAGGTTCCCTACAGTTTGGGAATAGTGCATGGGCCAGAAATAGCAACACTAGTTTGAAAGGCCCAGGCTGAGATGTCCACCTCTGATTTGAAGAGGGGTGAGAACCAGTTCTTCCCATCTGTCTTGATTGTGTATTGTAGGCAAAATCTCCAAAGGAACAACCAGTACATGCAGAAGGCAATTTGAAATCAGTGTAGTAATTGGGACTGTTGTGTTCCCTGAAGTGATTAAAAGTTTGGAAATGGAATCATACAAAGTAAGAAAACTTTTTATACTTCTGGGACAATGTCCCCAGGATCTAATCATGCTGAAAACACTCTAAGAAGACTTCTTTTTCTTTTTCCTTTGTTCCTGCTAGAACTTTCCACTCTTAGGCCACTGAAGGACATCAAGGGAAGCATTTCCATGTCCTGCTTAAATTTCTACAAACTTCAAATTCCTTAAAATTCTTGAAAAGAGCAGCCAGAGAGATATGAATTATTTTAAAACATTCTATGTTCATGGCACCATGGAACCAGCAGCTGTGGGCACAGTGTTTCTAAGCCAAGTGCTCAAGGCATGACTATGGACACTTGGAGGGAACTTCCACCTAGAACCCTGAGGAGATTTCAAGGAGCAGGAGATTTCTGGCCAGAACTTGAACAGTGGGGGAGAATTTACACACGAAGAGATAGGAAAGAGGTGGGGGAAAGGGAAAACTGTCTTCGGGACAGAGCTTGGCAGGTCTTGGGCTTGAGTATTTCTTCCATAGCCTCAACAAGTCATTTGTTTGACAAGCATTGTGGAACAGGAGGTATAGAACAAAGTCCAGGGAAGATATTCTGTGCTGGGGGAATCTGGAATGCGGTTGCAGTCTCTAGGATTCCCCTTGCTGATTCTTGCCTACTGTTATTTATGACCTTGTGTAATTCCCTTGCCTTTAGTGGCTTGCTTCTGACCAAACGGTTACACTGCCTCTCTGGGTTTGATGAAGCAAACTGTCATATTGGAGAGGCGTGTGTGGCAAGGAACTGAGGGAAGTCTGGCCGACAGAGAACTGAGGTCCTCAGACCAACTACCAAATCAACTACCCTCAAGTTACATGGCCAACAACCATGTAAATGAACTTGGAAATAAAGCTCGTCTCTCATCCCCAGTGAAACCTCCAGAAGAGATCCCAGCCCTAGTCAACATCTTGATTGCAGTCTTGTGAAAGACCCTGAAGCAGAAGACCCAGCTAATCTGTGCTCAGATTTTTGACCTACAGAAACTATGAAGCAATACTCAAAAGCTCTTCTAAGCTACTACGTTTTGAAGTAATTTGTTTTGCAACAATAAATAACTGATTCATGGAGTATGGTTATGAGCTGTGAGGAAGAAGCTAGGAAAAGAAAGAGGTGACACGTTTGGGAAAAAGTTTTTGAGTGAATGGGACCCTTCTACTTTCCCCCAAATCGGTCTCACTGCCAGAGGACATTGGTGATCAGAAGGATTGTCCTCATTCTAGACCACAGCTTGCTTATCTCCCTGCAGCTCTACCTGGGTCCTTGCTTAGCTCTTGGGGGACACACAGGACATGGTTGCTTCCTCTTGTGTATCAGCCTTTCAAAAATAAGACAATAAGTCATTGTAGACATGCTCAGTTACACTGAAGATGTGAGCCTGAACTAAGCACAACATTCCTTCCACAATAATTTCACAAGTAACTAACAGTAACTAAACAGTAACTCAATAAATATATGATGAAATCCTGACTAAGAACCATCCTGGGAAACCAGCTCCTAGCATCAGACCACATGGCAGAAGGAATCTTGGGCCTTCAAATGACCTGCCTTTGAGAGGGACTTTTCACTATGATTTAGAGCAAAGAAACAGTAACAAATACAATAACAAGCTCCCAATAGAATACACCTTCCTCTTGTGTTGAGTCTACTAGGAAGTCCATTAGACAAATTTGTCCCTTGCCAATAGCAGTCATTGTAGCAAGTCCAGACATTTAGGCAGACTGATAGGAAGTTGTTTGCTTTTTTTTTTTTTTTTTGATAAAATTTACTTACAGTGAAATATATACATCTTAGGCGGATCATCCAGTGAGTTTTGACAGATATGCACACCCATGCAACCCAAATCCAGTCAAGTTAGAGAATATTTCCAACACTGCAATGAGCTTCTTATGCCCTTTGCCAGTCGGTCTCCAATACTACCCTGCCCAGAGCAATCTCCATTGTTCTGATATTTTTCACCTTTTTAGAAACATCATATTAATAGAAACATGCAGTAAGTATTCTTTTGTCTAAGTCTTTATTCAGAATGATGTTTTTGAGATTCATCCATGTTGTTAAATGATTTAGTGGTTTGTCCTTTTTTATTACTGAGTAATATTCCATTATATGACCATTCCAGTTTGTTTATCCATTCTCCTTGTTGATGAACATCTGGGCTGTTTCCAGTTTGGGCTGTTATGCATAAAGTCATTATTAACATTCTCATATAATGGGGTGCCCTGGGTGACTCAGTCATTTAAGCATCTAACTCTTGATCTCAGCTCAGGTCTTGATCTCAGGGTTGTAAGTTCGAGTCCCACATTGGGCTCCACACTGGAAGTGGAGCCACTTAAAAAAGCAAACAAACAAAAAAACATTCTCATACAAGTCTTTTTTTTTTTTTTTTTAATTTAAATTCAAGTGAGTTAACACATAGTGTAGTATTGGTTTCAGGAGTAGAATTTAGAGATTCATCGCTTACATATAATACTCAGTGTTCATCCCAACAAGTGCCCTCTTAATTTTATTATTTTTTTATTACGTTCAGTTAGCCAACATATAGTACATCATTAGTTTTTGATGTAGTGTTCAACGATTCATTAGTCGCATATAACACCCAGTGCTCATCACAACACATGCCCTCCTTAATAGCCATCACCCAGCTCCCCCAACCCCCCACCCCCCTTCCTTCTGTAACCCTCAGTTTGTTTCCCGGAGTCCAGAGTCTCTCATGGTTTGTCTCTCTCTCTGATTTCTTCCCATTCAGTTTTCCCTTCCTTCCCCTATGGTCTTCCATGCTATCTCTTATGTTCCACATATGAGTGAAACCATATGATAATTGACTTTCTCTGCTTGACTTATTTCACTTAGCATAATCCCCTCCAGTTCCATCCATGTCGATGCAAATGGTAGGTATTCATCCTTTCTGATGGCTGAGTAATATTCCATTGTATATATGAACCACATCTTCTTTATCCATTCATCTATTGAAGGACATCAAGGCTCTTTCCACAATGTGGCTATTGTGGACATTGCTGCTATGAAAATTGGGGTGCATGCACCCCTTCTTTCACTACCTCTGTATCTTTGGGATAAATACCTAGTAGTGCAATTGCTGGGTCATAGGGTAGCTCTATTTTTTTTTTTATTCTTATGTTAATCCCCATACATTACATCATTAGTTCTAGATGAAGTGTTCCATGATTCATTGTTCATGCACAACACCCAGTGCTCCATGCAGAACGTGCCCTCCTCAATACCCACCACCAGGCCAACCCATCCTCCCACCCCCCTCCCCTCTAGAACCCTCAGTTTGTTTTTCAGAGTCCATCGT
>NW_027705108.1:0-338 GCF_054177405.1 Leptonychotes weddellii | reverse complement strand
GGCGGCATAATATTCCATTGTGTGTGGTGATCCAAAGGGGTACATGCATCCCAATGTTTATAGCAGCAATGTCTACAATAGCCAAACTATGGAAAGAGCCAAGATGTCCATCGACAGATGAATGGATAAAGAAGATGTGGTATATATACAATGGAATATTATGCCGCCATCAAAAGGAATGAGATCTGACCATTTGCAATGACGTGGATGGAACTGGAGGGTATTATGCTGAGCGAAATAAGTCAATCATGGAAAGACTTGTATCATATGATCTCACTGATAGGAGGAATTCTTAATCTCAGGAAACAAACTGAGGGTTGCTGGAGTGGTGGGGGGTG
>NW_027705107.1:0-338 GCF_054177405.1 Leptonychotes weddellii | reverse complement strand
CTGGGTGGCTCAGTTGGTTAAGCGACTGCCTTCGGCTCAGGTCATGATCCCGGAGTCCCTGGATCGAGTCCCACATCGGGCTCCCTGCTCGGCAGGGAGTCTGCTTCTCCCTCTGACCTTCCCCCCTCTCATGTGCTCTCTCTCTCATTCTCTCTCTCTCAAATAAATAAATAAAAAATCTTTAAAAAAAAAAAAAAAAGAAAGAAACATTTAAAAAAAAAAAAAAAAACTCTGAGAAGGCAGTGGAGAACAACACCAACAACAAGAAACCAAAAGAAGAAGAAGAAAAAACTCATCAAAACTATTCACAAAAATGTCTACACCAATAGTTCTTAAAT
>NW_027705106.1:0-338 GCF_054177405.1 Leptonychotes weddellii | reverse complement strand
ATTAGAGCTTGAAGGAAACTGTAATTCTTTAATCTATTGGTTTGTAAACTTTCTTAGATCCCAGACACCCATTAAGAATCTGATGAATATTTTGGGCTATCTCTAAAGAAAAGGATTTCTCTAAAGAAACTGCACATAGATATAAATGTTTGCTTATGATTTTAGGGGGCTCATAGACCCTCAAAGCCTTTATCTCAACCCTCATCTTTTACAAAAGAGAAAGTTGAGGCCCAGAGATGTGATTTGTGAAAGGCTGCAGAATTTAGCTAATGACAGAGCTAGGCTAAAACACAGAGCCTTTAACTCTGCTGTACTGCCCCCATCAAAAACGAGTAAGT
>NW_027705105.1:0-338 GCF_054177405.1 Leptonychotes weddellii | reverse complement strand
CTTTGCACACTGAGATGTATTTTATAGCTAATATCTGTTGTAAGAAAAATGTGTGTTATTTGACTTTACTCATCACTGTACTATGTGAGAGCTTTTTTTAAAAAAATATTTTAGAGAGAGAGAGTGCAAGTGCATGAGTGGGAGGGAGAGAGAATCTCAAGCAGACTCTGTGCTGAGGGTGGAGCCTGACATGGGGCTTGATCTCAGGACTCTGAGATCATGACCTGAGCCCAAACCAAGATGCTTAACTGACTCTGCAAACTAGGTGCCCCAGAGAGCTTTTTTTTTTTCTTCTTCTTTTTTTAAAGAGGTTAACTTTATAAAAATCACCAGATCAT
>NW_027705104.1:0-338 GCF_054177405.1 Leptonychotes weddellii | reverse complement strand
GATCACACAGGCAAGTGTGGCAGACAGTGTCCGGCTGGGGCCGGGAGGCCGTGCAGAGGAGTGTGGGGAGGGGCGCATTCGGGGGCTGCCCCCCATCAGCGGGGACCTTGGGTCAGGGGCCCACTGCCCACAGCCCAGCCGGAGTGGAGTCTCTGAGCCACCGTGTGGCCGGCGCCTGAGCCGGCAGGCCCTGATCCAGATCGGGGGGCTTCTCGCGGTCGGGTCAGCAGCTGTGTCAGACCCAGACCCCTGGGCACCGGCTGTGCATTGCTGCTGGCTCGTGGCCTGGCCGGGGCGCGGGGGCGCGGGGGGCGCGGGGGGCGCGGGGGGCGCGGGGG
>NW_027705103.1:0-338 GCF_054177405.1 Leptonychotes weddellii | reverse complement strand
TCACTGAGAGATACATGACTTTTGAACGTAACCAAATATTTCAGATCTTCCCCAGGACAGTTAAGATTTAAGACAATCTGGACTTTATCCCAATAGGTTCCTTTATTAGATAACAAGTCCTAATTTTTATTCATAATATATAGTCCCTGGAATGTTGACCTGGAGTGGCCAGGCAGGAATTTATTTATTTATCCTTCACATATGTATTTAGCCACCATTGATTAATTTGGATGTGTTACATGTGAAGTTTTGTCCAGGAGGGCTGGAGAGGGAGGGACACAAATAAGACATGAAATGTGGTTTTTGCCCTCAAGGTGCTTAGTGTCTTCTAGATGAGG
>NW_027705102.1:0-338 GCF_054177405.1 Leptonychotes weddellii | reverse complement strand
TTGGAGCCTGAGGATCTGCATCTCTAACAGGTTCCCAGGTGATGCTGATGCTGTGGGTTTCAGGACGGCACTCTGGGAACCATGCCACCTGGTAGTGTCTGAACATCCCTGCATGCTGGTTCTGGCGGGACCAAAAGCGATATGCCGCTTCAAGTTAGATTTGATTCAGACTTATCCCTACTGGTATGCAAGCTGGAGTCCATCGAGGGATATCTTGTGGGAGGTTTAGGTGGGAGCATTGTTTTGAACCAAATAGATGGATCTTGAATTAAGGCTGCCCTCTATGAACTCAAAGGTGTCTCACTGGAAGAGACCTTAGAGACGATCTGATTTGTAGT
>NW_027705101.1:0-338 GCF_054177405.1 Leptonychotes weddellii | reverse complement strand
GTTCAAAGGAGAATGGGCGGAGAGCTCAGTGCTGTTGGGGAAGTTGTTGATTTTCATCCTGTGGCAGCCACTGAGTGAGCTGAGTTGTGTGCAGGCATCCAGGTCCCTTTGGAGCCCAGCCCGTCTGGGAGCTCCAGGAGCACAGAATAGGGCCCCCCCCCAGAACCCCTGTTTCAGAGCTCAGAGAGACCGTCGCACATTGCATGCTTTTGGCTGTTGGTTCAGGGTTTGGGCCTCAGAACCACCGGTTCAAGGAGTCGGCTGGCACAGCCCTTGGAATTGGAGCGGATTCCTGTTGGCTGCGTGTCCCCCTGTCACTCAGCTCCTTACTCCTCTGG
>NW_027705100.1:0-338 GCF_054177405.1 Leptonychotes weddellii | reverse complement strand
AGATTGGGAGGCTGCCATTTTCACTCTTGTTCTCCAAAGCTGAACGGAAAGCTCGCAGGGAACAAAAGCTCCCAAGAACAAACCCGAGCAGATTACTGAGCTCAGACAGGGCAAGGGCGGGGCAATTCCACCTCCGGCAAAGACATTTGGGAACCACGGCAACAGGACCCTCCCCCAGAAGATCAGCAAGAACAGCCAGACAAGACCAAGTTTACTGATCAATGAGCACAGCAAAACTCCAGAGCTACGGGAATACTGCAAATAGAATCCATGCCTTTTTTACCATGATTCTTTAGTCCTTCAAAGTTAATTTTTTTTTAACTGTCTTTTTTTTTTTT
>NW_027705099.1:0-338 GCF_054177405.1 Leptonychotes weddellii | reverse complement strand
TTTTAATTTTATTTTATTATATCATGTTAGTCATCATTCATTACATCATTAGTTTCTGATGTAGTGTTCCATGATTCATTCTTTGAATATAATACCCAATGCTCCATTCAATACGTGCCCTCCTTAGTACCCATCACTGGGCTAACCCATCCCCCCACCCCCTCCCCTCTAAAACCCTCAGTTTGTTTCTCAGAGTCCACAGTCTCTCATGGTTCATCTCCCCCTCTGATTCCCCCCCTTCATTTTTCCCTTCCTACTGTCTTCTTCATTTTTTTTAACATATAACGTATTATTTGTTTCAGAGGTACAGGTCTGTAACTCATCAGTCTTACACAATT
>NW_027705098.1:0-6156 GCF_054177405.1 Leptonychotes weddellii | reverse complement strand
TTCGATAAATGGTGCTGGGAAAATTGGACAGCCACATGCAGAAGAATGAAACTCGACCATTCTCTAACACCATTCACAAAGATAAACTCAAAGTGGATGAAAGACCTCAATGTGAGACAGGAATCCATCAAAATCCTAGAGAAGAACATAGGCAGTAACCTCTTTGACATCGCCCACAGCAACTTCTTTCAAGACACATCTCCAAAAGCTAGTGAAACAAAAGCAAAAATGAACTTTTGGGATTTCATCAAGATAAAAAGCTTCTGCACAGCAAAGGAAACAGTCAACAAAACAAAGAGGCAATCCACAGAATGGGAGAAGATATTTGCAAATGACACTACAGATAAAGGGCTGGTATCCAAGATCTATAAAGAACTTCTCAAACTCAACAGCCAAAAAACAAATAATCAACTCAAAAAGTGGGCAGAAGATATGAAAAGACACTTTTCTGAGGAAGACATACAAATGGCTAACAGACACATGCAGTGGAGGCTTTGTTTATGAGAGCCTCTCCCAGCTTTGGCTTTCCTGTAGGAAAGAGCCCCCTCTGCTTTGGCCTCTGCTTTGCTCTCTGCACTTGCAGAGTTTTGTTTTGCTTTGTTTTTTTAGATTTTTTTTAAAGATTTTATTTATTTGACAGAGAGAGACACAGTGAGAGAGGGAACACAAGCAGGGGGAGTGGGAGAGGGAGAAGCAGGCTTCCTGCTGAGCAGGGAGCCCAATGTGGGGCTCGATCCCAGGACCCTGGGATCATGACCTGAGTGGAAGGCAGATACTCAACAACTGAGCCACCCAGGCGCCCCATGCACTTGCACAATTTTGCTGTAGCTTGCTGGTCTCAGATTGCAACTCTCAGATTGCTATTCCTAAATAAACCCATTTTTTTTTCTGGTAAAATAACTGGCAGTTTTATTTTTTTAATGTTAATAGATTGAATCAACAAGGGTGGAATGCAAACTTGTAAAACAACTGAAACTCAAATAATGAACAAAATTATATTTCAAATGAATAAAACAACCACCAAGAAAAAGAAAAACTAACCTACTTTGGAGAATGGTATTTTTGCAACTTTGGAGAATGGTATTTGGACTAAAGAAAAAAATAATCGCAAGCAAATACTAAACTCGTTAGTTGGCAGGACTCTCACAATGGCAGCAATCCCGAGACAAGGGTCTGTGTCTTCTAAGACTGAGCCAGCGAGCAAATAAGTTCTGGACAAAGGAAGCTGGGCTCCTGTCAGGAACGGAGGGGGGTGCACACTGTGGTTTGTCTGGAACTGGAGCTCTCAGTGTGAACTTGTGTTTACGTGTCTCTCAATGCATCTGTGTGTGTGGTACACATGAGTGTAGGGAGGCATGGGTGCACACTTTCTAAATCATTCCCTGTGAAATCCTGGAAGCAATGACGCCGCACTGACAAATAGCATCCCCACTCATGTTGGGTTCTAAAGGTAAGATGGTGGAGGAGCAGGGGACCCTAATTTCATCTGGTCCCTGGAATTCAGCTAGATAGCTATCAAATCATTCTGAACACTTGCAAACTCAACTGGAGATCTAAGAAAAGAATTGCTGCAATTCTACAAAAAAAAAAAAGCAACCACTTTTTGCAAGACATAATGACAAGATGGAAGAACTCAACCCAAAAAAGATTAAGAGGCAGTACCAACTGCCAGGGATCTAATCAACATGGACTTTAGTAAGATGTTGGAACTAGAGTTCAGAATGATTATAAAGATACTAGCTGGGCTTGAAAAAAGCATAGAAGACACCAGAGAATCCCTTACTGGAGAAATAAAAGAACTAAAATCTAACCAAGTTGAAATCAAAAGGGCTATTATTGAGATGCAATAAAAAATGGAGGCTCTAACTGCTAAGATAAATGAGGCAGAAGAGAGAGTCAGTGATACAGAAGATAAAATGTTGGAGAATAAAGAAACTGAGAAAAAGAGAGATAAACAAGTACTGGATCACGAGGGGAGGATTCGAGAGATCAGTGATACCATAAAGTGGAAAATATTAGAATCATTGGGGTCCCAGAGGAAGAGGAAAGGGAGTGGGCAGAAGGTATATTGGAGCAAATTATAGCTGAGAACTTCCCTAATCTGGGGAAGGAAACAGGCATTCAAGTCCAGTAGGCACAGAAAATCCCCCTCAAAATTAATAAAAATAGGTCAACACCACCTCGACATATAATAGTGAAGCTTGCAAATTTCAGAGATAAAGAGAAAATCCTGAAAGCAGCTCTGGACAAGAGGTCCTTAACCTACATGGCTAGAAACATAAGGTTAGCAGCAGACCTATCCACAGAGACCTGGCAGGCCAGAAAAGACTGGCATGATATATTCAAGGCACTAAACGAGAAAAATACGCTGCCAAAAATACTTTATCCAGAAAGGCTGTCTTTCAGAATAGAAGGAGAGATAAAGAGCTTCCAGGACAAAGAGAAACTAAAAGAATTTGTGACCACTAAACCAGCCCTGCAAGAAATATAAAAGGGGATCCTGTAAGTGAAGAGAGAGCTCCAAAGTAATGTAGACCAGAAAGGAACAGAGACAATATACAGAAATAGTGACTTTACAGGTAATACGATGGCACGAGATGAATAAATTCATCTTGTTCAATAGTTACTCTGAATGTAAATGGGCTAAATGCTCCAATCAAAAGACACAGGCTATCAAATTGGATTAAAAAAAAAAAAAGCAAGACCCATCGATATGCTGTCTACAAGACACTCATTTTAGACCCAAAGACACCTCCAGACTGAAAGTGAGGGGGGACAGAAACATTTATCATGCTAATGGACATCAAAAGAAAGCTGGGGTGGCAATCCTTATATCAGACAAGTTAGATTTTAAAACAAAGAATATAATAAGAGATGAGGAAGGACATTATATCATACTTAAAGGGTCTATCCAACAAGAAGATCTAACAATTGTAAATATCTATGCCCCTAACATGTGAGCAGCCAATTATATAAGCCAATTAATAACAAAATTAAATAAACACATTGATAATAATACAATAATAGTAGGGGACTTTAACACCCCACTCACAGCAACAGATAGATCATCTAAGCAGAAGATCAACAAGGAAACAAGGGCTTTGAATAACACACTGGCCCAGATGAACTTCACAGATATATTCAGACATTTCATCCTAAAGTAACAGACTACACTTTCTTCTTGAGTGCAATTGGAACATTCTCCAGAAGAGATCACATACTGGGTCACAAATCAGATCTCTACTGGTACCAAAAGACTAGGATCATTCCCTGCATATTTTTGGACCACAGTGCTTTGAAACTGGAACTCAATCACAAGAGGAACTTTGGAAAGAACTCAAATACATGGAGGCTAAAGAGCATCCTACTAAAGAATGAATGGGTCCACCAGGAAATTAAAGAAGAATTTAAAAATTTTATGGAAATAAATGAAAATGAAAACACAGCTTTTCAAAACCTTTGGGATGCAGCAAAGGCGGTCCCAAGAGCAAAGTATATAGCAATACAAGCTTTTCTCAAGAAACAAAAAAAGTCTCAAATACACAGCCTAACCCTACACCTAAAGGAGCTGGAGAAGGAACAGCAGATAAAGCTTAAATCCAGCAGGAGAAGGGAATTAATAAAGATTAGAGAAGAAATCAAAGAAATAGAAACAAAAGAACAGAACAGATCAACGAAATGAGGAGCTGGTTCTTTGAAAGAATTAATAAGACTGATAAACCTCTAGCCAGACTTATCAAAAAGAAAAGAGAAAGGACCCAAATGAAATCATGAATGAAAGAGGAGAGATCACAACTAATACCAAAGAAATACAAACAGTTATAAGAATATATTATGAGCAACTATATGCCAACAAATTAGGCAATCTGGAAGAAATGGATGCATTCATAGAAACATAAATTACCAAAACTGAAATAAGAAGAAATAGTAAACTTGAACAGACCTATAACCAGCAAGGAAATTGAAGAAGTAATCAAAAATCTCCCAACAAACAAGAGTCCAGGGCTGGATGGCTTCCCAGGGGAATTCTACCAAACATTTAAAGAAGAATTCATACCTATTCTGAAGCTGTTTCAAAAAATAGAAATGGAAGGAAAACATCCAAACTCATTCTATGAGGCCAGCATTACCTTGATGTCCAAACCAGACAAAGACCCCATCAAAAAGGAGAATTACAGACCAATATCCCTGATGAACATGGATGCAAAAATTCTCACCAAGATACTAGCCAATAGGATCCAACAGTACATTGAAAGGATTATTCACCACGACCAAGTGGGATTTATTCCTGGGCTGTAAGGGTGGTTCAACATCCTTAAATCAATCAGTGTGATACATCACATTAATAAAAGAAAGGACAAGAACTATATGATCCTCTCAATGGATGTAGAAAAAGCATTTGACAAAATACAACATTCTTTCTTGATTAAAACTCCACAGTGTAGGGATAGAGGGAATATGCCTCAATATCATAAAAGCCATATATGAAAAGCCCACAGTGAATATCATCCTAAATGTGGAAAAACTGAGAACTTTTCCCCTAAGGTCAGGAACATGGCAGGAATGTCCACTCTTACCACTGTTGTTCAACGTAGCACTGGAAGTCCTAGCCTCAGCAATCAGACAACAAAAATAAATAAAAGGCATCCAGATTGGGGCGCCTGGGTGGCTCAGTCGGTTGGGCGTCTGCCTTCGGCTCGGGTCATGATCCCAGGGTCCTGGGATCGAGCCCCACATCGGGCTCCCTGCTCCACGGGAAGCCTGCTTCTCCCTCTCCTACTCCCCCTGCTTGTGTTCCCTCTCTCTCTGTGTCTCTCTGTCAAATAAATAAATAAAATCTTTAAAAAAAAAAAAAGGCATCCAGATTGGCAAAGAAGAAGTCAAACTCTCACTCTTCGCAGATGACAAGACACTCTATGTGGAAAACCCAAAGATTCCACCCCAAATTACTAGAACTCATACAGAATTCAGCAAAGTGGCAGGATATAAAATCAATGCACAGAAATCAGTTGCATTTCTATACACTAACAATGAGACAGAAGAAAGAGAAATTAAGGAGTTGATCCCATTTACAATTGCACCCAAAACCATACGATACCTAGGAATAAATCTAACCAAAGAGGTGAAGGATCTATACTCTAAAAACTACAGAAAACTTATGAAAGAAATTGAGGAAGACACAAAGAAATGGAAAAACATTCTATGCTCATGGATACAAAGAACAAACATTGCTAAAATCTCTATGCTACCTAGAGCAATCTATACATTCAATGCAATCCCTATCAAAATACCATCAACTTTTTTCACAGAAATGGAACAAATAATCCTAAAATTTTTATGGAACCAGAAAAGACCCTGAATAGCCAAAGGAATGTTGAAAAAGAAAAGCAAAGCTGGTGGCATCACAATTCTGGACGTCAAGCTATATCACAAAGCTGTATTCATTCATTTTGTACCATACTGGTACAAAAACAGACACATAGATCAATGGAACAGAATAGAGAGCCCAGAAATGGACCCTCAACTCTATGGTCAGCTAGTCTTCGACAAAGCTGGAAAGAATATCCAATGGAGAAAAGACAGTCTCTTCAACAAATGGTGTTGGGAAAACTGGGCAGCCACGTGCAGAAGAATGAAACCAGACCACTTTATTACACCATACACAAGAATAAACTCAAAATGGATGAAGACCTAAATGCGAGATAGCAATCCATCAAAATCCTAGAGGAGAACACAGGCAGCAACCTCTTCGACCTCGGCCGCAGCAACTTCTTGCTAGAAACATCGCCAAAGGCAAGGGAAGCAAGGGCAAAAATGAACTATTGGGATTTCACCAAGATAAAAAGCTTTTGCACAGCAAAAGAAACAGTCAACAAAACCAAAAGACAACTGACAGAATGGGAGAAGATATTTCCAAATGTCTTATCAGATAAGGGGCTAGTATCCAAGATCTATAAACAACTTATCAAACTCAACACCCAAAAAACAAATAATCCAGTCAAGAAATGGGCAGAAGACATGAACAGACATTTTTCCAAAGAAGACATCCAAATGGCCAACAGACACATGAAAAAGTGCACAACATTGCTCGGCATCAGGGAAATCCAAATCAAAACCTCAATGAGATACCACCTCACACCAGTCAGAATGGCTAAA
>NW_027705096.1:0-338 GCF_054177405.1 Leptonychotes weddellii | reverse complement strand
GTGTCACAAGGAACTGTTGCTATTTCTTATTTTAAATCGCTTATTATGAAATACTTCAAACATCTGAAAGTACAAAACAATAAGACATCTATAAATCCACAATCAAGATTTAAGAGATGCTAACCTTGTGTTTACGCCATTGCTTTGGGTTTTTTAAATTCTTTATTTGGTTGGTTTGGTTTCTGGAAATAAAATGTTACGAGTTGACATAAAACTCCGCCTTTATCCATCCTTCTCCCCTTCCTTTCCCCTAAAGGTAATTGCTATTCTGAACTTGGTGGTGTATCATTCTCCAATTAAAACATTTCTAAAAATTATACATGGTTGTATCCATGTAC
>NW_027705095.1:0-338 GCF_054177405.1 Leptonychotes weddellii | reverse complement strand
ATAAAAATTAAAAAAAAAGAATTTTCCATGATTCCAACTGTCCTAATCTGGCCAAATCTTTCATAAAATAAATAGATATCACTATGCAGTCCACAAAAAGAAAAAATTGGATTTTAAGCACCATCATTTTATTTGAGATAAAAAAAGATTCCATAAGAACTATGTCATTATATATTTATATTGACATATCCAGTCCTTAATATATTCTCTAAAATTTGAGGGGAAATAAGATACTTTACCTGCACACTGAGGGGGTTGTGTCCAGGTCCCATTTAAACATATCACTTCTACTTCCCCAAACAGTTCAAAAGGTTTGATGCATTCATAACGGGCGCTCT
>NW_027705094.1:0-338 GCF_054177405.1 Leptonychotes weddellii | reverse complement strand
TCTCTGCGGGGCTCAGGTGTGGTCGCAAGCTCCGTCTCTGGCAGGTCCAGTCACTTCAGGCCGACTGCAGCCAGGGCATCTCCTGGGTGGGGCAGCCCGCTTTCCCTCGGCATCCTCTTCATCCACACCTCGCTTTCCCTTATGAGTCGGGGTGCTCTGGAGCCGACTCATACCAGCTCGTGAGAGTTGAAGGCAAAACGTCCAGGAAATCTGTGAGCTGGTTGTTGAACTTCGCCATTGTTAAAAATCAAATTATATAAACTTACAATTTAATAAATTATATAAAAACAAAGGTAATAGGGGAGGCTGGCTGGCTCAGTTGTTAAGCGTCTGCCTTC
>NW_027705093.1:0-338 GCF_054177405.1 Leptonychotes weddellii | reverse complement strand
TTTTTTTTTTTTTAACATGGAGCCCAACACAGGGTTCAAGCCCAACTTGCACTCACAACCCTGAGATCAAGACCTGAGCTAAAGGCAGATGCTTAACCATCTGAGCCACCCAGGTGCCCCTCAAATTTAACTTTTTGAAGGGAAGGAAGCCCCTACTTGCTAAATGATTCTAAACTGTTGTTTTAGGCTCTTACAATTAGATCCTGAGATTTTATATAAATTAAATAAAGATTTAGTCTGTAGCTTTTCAGGTTCTCCGTAGGGTTGATTATACATAAAAATAATAAATACAAAGTGACCCCAACATTCTTTTAAATGTCACATCTTCCTATAATCTA
>NW_027705092.1:0-338 GCF_054177405.1 Leptonychotes weddellii | reverse complement strand
GACTGAGCCACCCAGGCGCCCCCTGTTTTTCAACTATTTTTTACCATTTGAATAATTTGTAACTATATCGGGCACATTGTCTGCCGAGGTATATGTTTCTCTAGTTTCAGCGGCACATACTACCATCGGCAGCGCCCCACGGCTCACGAGGCAGCACAGAAGAGGGGCAGAGGTCAGGAAGCCAGACTCCTAAATGGGATCCTGCCTCTTGAGTAACACGACCTCAGCCTGTTGCACAACCTCACTCTACCTTGCTGCTTCTATTTGTGAAACAGAGATGATTCTATTTTTGTGGGTTCAATTAATGAATATGAGAGAAATAAGAACAATGCCTTCAG
>NW_027705091.1:0-338 GCF_054177405.1 Leptonychotes weddellii | reverse complement strand
AGTGTTTCTTTTTCGCTATGTCTATCTCTTTTCATGAAAAGGACTCAGTTTGGGCGCCTGGGTGGCTCAGTTGGTTAAACGACTGCCTTCGGCTCAGGTCATGATCCTGGAGTCCCAGGATCGAGTCCCGCATCAGGCTCCCTGCTCGGCAGGGAGTCTGCTTCTCCCTCTGACCTGACCCTTCCCCTCTCATGCTCTCTCTCTCTCTCTCATTCTCACTCTCAAATAAATAAATAAAATCTTAAAAAAAAAAAAAAAAAAAGAAAAGGACTCAGTTTGCGGTGGCGTTCCTATTAGGTATTGTTTATTTGTTATGTTTTTAATATATGTCTCCTCTT
>NW_027705090.1:0-338 GCF_054177405.1 Leptonychotes weddellii | reverse complement strand
GGCCCAGCTCACTGTCATGGGCACACGGGGTCCTGTGCTTGCCTGTCATGGATAATTTGTGAATTCACCCAGGATCTCCAGCAGCTTTTATGTGTTTACCATATTTATTGAGTTCACTCCAAGGGCCTACTAACAGACAGTAGACCATAAGGTGAAGGGATATCAGTGTGAATAGGAAAGACCAAGTTAGACTTCCTTTTTTGTGGTAAAATACATATAACATGAAATTTACCATCTTAACAACTTTTCCATTACTGTTCAATAGTGTTGAATACATCCACACCATTGTGCAACTGTCACCACCATCCATTTGCAGAGCTTTTCTCCTCTTGTGAAAT
>NW_027705089.1:0-338 GCF_054177405.1 Leptonychotes weddellii | reverse complement strand
TCAAAGAGAAGAGGCTTGTTGAGCCACATGGCTGAGGAGCGGCTACCCCACATTTCAAGTCTGGTCAGCAAAGCAAAATTACAGTGGGCAACCTTACTTAGAGTTGGCTTTCTGAGCTGAGAAAGGCAAATATATCTCACTAGCTCTGGACTGGCCTGAACCAGTTTTTCTCCCTAAGTACCATTTTACTGATAGCAAGAAGCTACCTGTTTATAGAACTTCACAAAGCACTTTAACATATAGCATCCCCTTTAACCTTTAGGATCCTAGGTGGTAGTTATTTCCACCAGCCTCATCATTATCCCACGTTAGAGGGGAGGAAACTGAGGCACAGAGGG
>NW_027705088.1:0-6156 GCF_054177405.1 Leptonychotes weddellii | reverse complement strand
CGCCTGGGTGGCTCAGTCGTTAAGCGTCTGCCTTCGGCTCAGGTCATGATCCCAGGGTCCTGGGATCGAGCCCCGCATCGGGCTCCCTGCTCCGCGGGAAGCCTGCTTCTCCCTCTCCTATTCCCCCTGCTTGTATTCCCTCTCTCGCTGTGTCTCTCTCTGTCAAATAAATAAATAAAATCTTTAAAAAAAAAAAAAAGAATATTGAAATTGCTGGGGTGCCTGGGTGGCTCAATTGGTTAAGTGTCTGACCCTTGTTCTTGGCTCAGGTCTTGATCTCAGGGTCTTGAGTTCAAGGCCCTGTTGGGCTCCATGCTGGGTGTGGAGCCTACTTAAAAAACAAAAACAAAACAACAACAAAAAAGAATATTGAAATTGCCCAGAGTTCCTTTTTATGGCAGATCATCCTCAAAAGGAGGGAACATTGGGAATAGAGAAAATAAATAGATGCCATTAAAGGTCATGATAAAATGACATCATTGTTTCTTCTTGTAATGTGCCCTTACCTCAGAACATCCACTTACCACTGCTGGACTCACTTTAGCAAAATACAAATCTATTTTTTGCCACTTTCCACCTAAAAAATCCGAACTTCCTGGCTTGGCAAATGACCTTTTTCAATCTGGTGCCAATTTACCCTTCTAGGCTAATTGCCTGATACTTTGTCTCACAAACCCCAGACTGCAGCCATCCTTCAAGCTTTGTAGGTGGTGTTTCCTTGGTCCACTGCTCTCCTGCCACCCCGAATGAACCCACCTGTTAAGACAGCTGAAATGGCATTCAACTGCCCCACATTGCGATGGAAGTGTTTCCCATTGCACTCTGCACACACCTCCACTATAGCGATTGTCACATCTCTTAACATTCTCAGTATTTTTATGTTTACTGGTCTTTTTCCTTTTTGGAAAATGTCTCTTTTAAGACCGGCATATCTTATCTGGCTTATCCTCAGCTTATCCAGTATCCTTCCCATACCTTGGGACATACTATAATAGGCCCTTAATAAATGTTTGCTAAAAATATAACTACTTGGCTCAATAGAGGTTTCTGTTTTGACACATAATTGCTTATGAAAGAAACTGAATGCTGCAGGACAAGGAAGACTGGCAGAGGACAAAGAGCAATGTCCTCCTGGTCATGTCTACATTCTCATTCCAGTGCTGTTACTAACTAGCTGTATTATCTTCATCTAGTCATGCAACTCCTTTGGGACTTAGTTAAGTCCTCGCTGTAGGGAAAAATAATAAGCTGTCACTTCTACATCGAGTTGTCAAGGCATAAACAATATGGATATCTTTCACTTTATAAATAATAAAATTTAATGCCAATGTAAGGTCTCTAGCTGATCAATCTTGGTCCCCAATAACTCCCTAATTGCCAAATACATATTCTTTTTTTCTTCCAAAATTTTAAAATTGAGATGAAATTTACATATATTGAAGTGCAGTTTTGACAAATGCATATACCTATGTAACCTTCACCCCATCAAGATATCTACATTTCCACGACACCAGAATGTTCCCATGTACCCTTTTGCACTCAGTCCCTACCTCCCAAAGGTAAACACTCCTCTGATTCTGGTTACCAGAGATTGGTATTCTCTATTTGTGAGTTTAACAAATCACACAGTGTGCATACTTTTTAATTTGATTTCTTCGGCTCAATGTCATAGATTTTATTTCATCCATGTTGTCCCTTATACCAGCAGTACAGTATTTCTTTCCTTCCTTCCCTCCCTCCCTCCTTCCTTCCTTTGCTTGCTTGCTTCCTTTCTTCCTCCCTTCCCCCTTCCTTCCCTCCCTTTCCTTCTTTCCTTCCTTCCTCTTCCTTCTTTCCTTCCTTCCTTCCTCCCTCCCTCCCTCCTCCCTCTGTCCCTCCCTCCTCCCTCTGTTCCTTCCTTCCTTGCATCCTTCCTTCCATTCGCTTTTTTTCTTTCCTTCTTTCAAAAAAAAAAAAAAAAACCACACAAAAAACACACAAAGTTGCTGAGGAGTATTTCATTGTATGAATATGCTACAATATGTCAATTCTCCTTTGGATGAACATTTGGAGTATTTCTTATTTGGGGCTGTTAATGAATAAAACTCCCATAGATATTCTTGTACAAATATTTTTATGGATATGTATTTCATTTCTTTCTGGTAAATATTTAGGAGTAGAATAGTTGTGTCATATAGTAGGTATATGTTTCTTTTTATAAGAAACCACAGACCTTTTTTCAAAGCGATTATACCCTTTTATAATCTTACCAATAATGTAGGAGAGATTTAATTCCTCTATATCTTCACCAACATCTGATGTTGTCAGATATTTTAATTATAAATATTTTAGTCAGTGTGAAGTGTTCTCTCATAGTTTAATTTACATCTCTCTGATGACTGATGTTGAGCAACTTTTCATTCATTTATTATCCATTTCTATATCTTTTTCTGTGAAGCAACTATTCAAGTCTTTTGCCTATTTTTCTTGGTCTGTTTATCCAGGAGAAAGTATATGCCCCTTGGCAACACATTCTCTACTGTCCCTCTAAATTTACCATTTCCAGTGTTCTTTAATGCTTCCTGTGGTCTGAGATTCCATCTGGTAAAATTACTATTTTAAATCAAAAGGACTTCCTTCAGTGTTTCCCACATAGGGATAACATTTTAGAATCCAAGCCAATCAATTTCAGTGGATGAAAATACCACTAGGGTAAATTTACAGGAGCTACAAAATAAAGTGACAATAACATCGTTGTTTTGCTTAAGATTATCAAAAAGTAAAAATTAAAAGAAAACTTTCTAAAGCAGTTATTACATGCTATAGCATAAATGAAAATTTTTTTCTGGAAGTACTTTCTCTTAGTTGTTTTTCTTCAATTCCCATCTCTTTATAACAGAATATTATTCTTCTGAGTTAAAACAAAATTTAAAACACTTAAGGATTACTATAGATAACATTTAACTGTGTTAGCATCATGCTGATTATGGGCTAAGATAGCTGAAAAAATGGTATTAGTAAAATTTATTGATAGCTTTTCTACTCTCAGATCATGACAAAAATATATGCTTTTTTATTAGAAGGATACTGTCTTTGTTGATTATAATTTTCTGGATTATAAGCTTCAAGATGTATTTATTTAGTTATTTCTGTTTATATTAAAAAGTGATTTATTTATTTTTAAAATTCAATTTATTTAAACTAAAGAAACAAAACAGTTCACCCATTTCTTCTACTCCCCACTTCCCTGCCTCTGGCAACCAATTTGTTCTCCATAACTATCAAATTGGTTTTATTTATTTGTTTGTTTTTGATGCCACATATGAGAGATCATATGGCATTTATCTTTCTCCATCTGACTTATTTTACTTAGCATAATGCTCTCGAGGTCTATCCATGTTATTTCAGTGGGAAGATTTCATTCTTTTTTATGGCTGAATAATTCCATATATGTATATAGGTCATTTCTATATCTTGGCTATTGTAAATAATGTTGCAATTAACATGGGGGTGCATATATCTTTTTTTTTTTTTAAGATTTTAATTTGAGAGAGAGAGAGTGAGAAAGAGTGAGCAGGAGGGGAGGGGCAGAGGAAGAGGGAGAAGCAGGCTCCCTGTTGAGCAGGGAGCCTCACATGGGCTCCATCCCAGGACCCTGGGATCATGACCTGAGCCGAAGGCAGATGCTTAACCGACTGAGCCACCCAGGAGCCCCTGGGAGTGCATCTATCTTTTTGAGTTAGTATTTTCATTTTCTTCAGACAAATACACAGAAGAGGAATTTCTGGATCATATCGTAGTTCTATTTTTAATTTTTGAGGAACCTCCATACTGTTTTCCATAGTGTCTGCACCAATTTACATTCCCACTAACAGTGCACAAGGGTTCCCTTTTCTCCACATCTTGTCAGTACTTGTTATTTCTTATCATTTTGATACTAGCCATTCTGAATGATGTGAGATGGTATCTCATTGTGGTGTTGATTTGCATTTCCCTGATGATTAATGATGTAAACATCTTTTCATGTACCTATTGGCCATTTGTATGTCTTCTTTGGAAAAATGTCTATTCAGAACTTATGCCCATTTTTAAATTGAATTGTGTTTTTGGTATGGAGCTATATGAGTTCTTTATATATTTTCAACATTTGTGCTTTATCAGAGATATGATTTGTAAATATTTTCTCCCATTCAATAGGTTGCCTTTTCATTTTGTTGATGATTTCCTTTGCTGTGCAGAAGCTTTTTAGTTTGATGTAGTACCACTTATTTGCTTTTGTTGCTTTTGCTTTGGGGATCAAATTTAAAAAATCATAGTCAAGACCTATATCCAGGAGCTTACTGCTTATGTTTTCTTCTAGGAGTTTTATGGTTTCAGGTCTTATGTTCCAGTCTTTAATCCATTTTATTTTCATCTTATTCTTTCATTTGGAAGATATTCCTCTGTTTCTTCATCTTGCTTGACTCTCTATATTGGTTTCTATGCAGTAGATGAAAGAACCACCTCTCCCAGTCTTGAAGGAGTGGCCTTACGTAGGAGATAAACCTTGTTTTTCAGCTCTGCTGTGGCTCTTGATTGTGTTTCAAACCTCTGTGCTTGTCCAAGTAGCCTGTTATATTTTTAATAGCTCCCAACAGGTCTAGGCTGTGCCAAGACCTGTCAGTGCCCCAAAGGGGAGGATCTTAGTCAGCATCTAGACTCAGGCTGACTGGGAACCAGACTCTTAGGCATTAGCTTTTTAAAGTACGAAAATATATACAGTCCTGGGCGCCTGGGTGGCTCAGTCGGTTAAGCGACTGCCTTCGGCTCAGGTCATGATCCTGGAGTCCCTGGATCGAGTCCCGCATCGGGCTCCCGGCTCGGCAGGGGGTCTGCTTCTCCCTCTGACCCTCCTCCCTCTCGTGCTCTCTGTCTCTCATTCTCTCTCGCAAATAAATAAATAAAATCTTAAAAAAAAAAAAAAAAAAAGAAAATATATACAGTCCTGTGGGACCCTAAGCATAAGCCCCACTGGCCAGCAAAGCCAGGTGATCTGGAGGTGTCCTCTGAGCAGTGGTCACAAAAACTCAAGATGAGTGTATAAGCCCGTTTCTGGGTTATACCACCGAGCTGGAGCAAGGTGGAGAGAGAGGGCCAAGATGGTGTCCACAGTCCATGTTCCTTGAGAGCAGCTCAACACTAAATGTGTGCTGGGTCTGGAGTCTTCCCTTCAGGTGGAAGCTCCAGGACAAGGAAGAGGCCTCTTCTTCACAGAAAGAGGAGGGGGTGGGGGTGGGGGGGAATGCATTGTCTGTGTAGTTCTCTTGGGGGTGGCAGCCTGCCAAGAACTGTCCACCCAGTTGCCACAGTCCTGTGGAACCCCAAAGTGCAAAGTAAACAAGGGGTGTCCCTTGGGCACCAGACAAAAACCAGGGCACCAGACGTGTGTAAAGTTCCCTTTCGGGGGACACTGGTGCTCTAAAGTGCCGCAGAGGGAGAAGGTGAAGATAGGGCCCACCCGCTGAAGTCTCTAGAAAGGATTACAAATGTATGTTTAATTGGAAATTATCTGCTGTGGCTCTTGATGCAGCCATGATGATTAGCTAAAGGCCTCTTGGAAAGACCAAGCTCCTGGGTAAGAACTCTTTCTCCCTTGGTTACAGTCCTCTGGGACACGTGAACATAAGCTCCACTGGCCACAATAGGTGTCCCCTTGTAGCACTCCCCAAAATCGGGGTGCCACACAGGGTTCTGAGCTCCTTCCTGGGTGACACGGATTATTACAGTCCCACGGGACCAGGAACACAAGCTCCCCTGGCTTCCAGAGCCAGGTGATCAAGACGCATGGCGAGACAGCTGTGGCTGCCAAACCCCGGGCACCAGCTGAGTATCATAAACGCTCGGTTTAGGGAAACGCTGCCGCCCGGGAGCACGAGCGGGAGAACGCCAAGATGGCGCCCACCGGCCTCGGTCCGTGCTGTCCCCGAGGCGTGTGTGGGGCAGTGACAGCCCCTCAGCCACCCACGCTTTACTCTAAGCAGGAGCGCCTCCTCCGCTGGAAGCCTGGGGACCGCCGGCTGCCTGGAGCTGGGCCCGGCACCGGTGAGTCCAAGCGCGAGCCCCTTAAGAGCCCTTTCTCATAGCAGGAGGGGAAGAGTGAAGCGGGGGAAATCGGAGGGTAGACGAACCGTGAGAGAC
>NW_027705087.1:0-338 GCF_054177405.1 Leptonychotes weddellii | reverse complement strand
GAAGCTTTAATCTCCAATGTGATTATATTTGGACAAAGGGCCTTTAAAGAGGAAATTAAGGATACATGAGGTTGTGAGGATGGGGCCCTGATACAGGGACTATCATTGTAAAGAAAGAGGGGGACACCAGAGAGGGGCACACAGAGAAAAGTCACAGTGAGGGCACAGCAAGAAGGCAGCTCTGTGCAAGCTAAGGAGAAGGGCCGCAGAGGAATCCAACTCTGCCGGCACCTTGATCATGGACTTCCAGCCTCCAGAACTGTGAGAAAACACATTTCTGTTCTTTAGGCCCCCAGTCTGGTATGTGTGGTATTCGTTATGCTTTTAACTCTACGTTG
>NW_027705086.1:0-338 GCF_054177405.1 Leptonychotes weddellii | reverse complement strand
AGTTTCTAGAAGTGCCCCTTTAGATCTTCCCTTACACTGTCTTGGCTTAAATAAGATCCTCTAGTTTACCGACTTGAGAGATTGGGAGGTGAGTATCTGACTCTCTAACCTCTCTGAGGAAGGCACGAAGGGAGGAAGCTAGAGAATGTGTGTTGAATAAAGTGATGACCAGTGCCCCTCACATTCTTAGTCACTCTCTCTATAATGATGGTTCCTGGAGACCAGAGGCTGTGCTTCATTCATTGCTGTCTCTCCAGTGCTTAGAACAGTGCTTGGCAAGTTCATTGACTGAGTGGCAATAGCTGGAGATTCTTTCTTTAAAATTTATCTTATCTTTT
>NW_027705085.1:0-338 GCF_054177405.1 Leptonychotes weddellii | reverse complement strand
CGTGGCTCTTGATCTTGGGCTCATGAGTTCAAGCTCCATGTTGGGCATAGAGCCTACTTAAAAAATAATAATAATAAATTATATATACATATGCATATATAGAGAGAGAGAGATAAAAGAGGTAAAACATGATAACTGGATATGCCTTTAATTCACTGAAAAAAATCAGCTGAGACCAAATCCATGCACGGCTTTGCATTCCCTGCTGTTTAAGTAATGAGGAGCTGGGGTCACAAAGAGACCAGGTTTACCTGGTCCATGGGCTTTGCCCTGCAGCAGGTTCATCTGGTCCTGGAAAGGATGAACCCAGCCTCTGCCATGTTCAAGTGGGTGACAGT
>NW_027705084.1:0-338 GCF_054177405.1 Leptonychotes weddellii | reverse complement strand
CCCCCAGGGCTTAACTTTGTAATGAAGTTTGTACTTTTTGACCCCCATCCCCCATTTCAGCCACAGTGCTCTGGTGACCACCAATCTGTTCTGTTTCCATAGTTTGTTTTTAGATTCCATGTGGGTGTCTTCTCTGACTTCACTCAGCCTAAAACCCTTCAGATCCATTCATGGTTTAGCAAATGGCAAGATCTCCTTCCTAATTACCACTGAATAATATTCCATTGTGTTTGTGTGCTCCATGTTTTTTTTAACCATCTGTCAGAAGACCTTTAGATTGCCCCTGTCTTGGCCATTGTAAATAATGTTGCAGTGAACAGGGGGATGCATATATCTTT
>NW_027705083.1:0-338 GCF_054177405.1 Leptonychotes weddellii | reverse complement strand
GCCCTGCTCTCAGACCAGTTCTAATCCCTACCTCCTGATTCCTTCTTCAGATGCCCAGCTACTATGGGCCAAATATTTGTGTCCTCCCACAATCACAGGCTGAACCTAATCTTTTGGGGGTGATTAGGTCATGAGAGTGTAGGCCTCATAAGTGGGATTAGTGCCTTATAAAAGTGACCCCAGAGAACTCCCTTGACCCTTCTATCATGTAAGGACACAGCCAAAAGACTGCTGTCTATAAACCAAGAAGAGGATTCTCACCAGACACAGAATCTGCTCGTTGGTGCCTTGATCTTGTACTTCTAGCCTCCAGAACTGTGAGAAACGTTTCTGTTGTC
>NW_027705082.1:0-338 GCF_054177405.1 Leptonychotes weddellii | reverse complement strand
TGTGTTTTGTTTTGTTTTCCTGTAAGCAAACCAAAGTGGCTATGTAAAGACCTGCATATCTAAAGGAATTCACTTCTAAAAACACAGGTACATTTGCCTGATACCAGTTTCCCATTTTATGTTTAGTCCTTTCCTTTCCTAACATAATGTTTATCATTATCAGTAAAAAAAAAAAATCAGGAACCCTTCTCATATTTTCTTGGACAGCCTTATTTAATAGAACTTGCTACAGAGATGGAAATGTTTTATATCTGTGCTGACCAATATGGTAGCCACCAGTTACACACGGCTCTTGAGTACTTGAAATGTGGCTTGCATGACTAAGAAACTGTATTTAT
>NW_027705081.1:0-338 GCF_054177405.1 Leptonychotes weddellii | reverse complement strand
GGGCAGGAGCGGTAGGTAACATTTGCTCTGCCTTTGTCCCTTTGTCCTCCCTCTCTCCAAGGCTGCTGAGCCCCACCACGGCCAGCCCAGCACTGAGGAGAGAAGACACAGCCTCCCAGAGCTGCCGGTTAAAAGCAGGCCAGCCTGGCCGTCGATGATGACCCGATGGCCACGTGAGGGGACCCAGGTTCCCACTGAACTCTACTCAGATGTCACAGGAGTGCGGAAAGAAGTGATGGCCTCTGAGGGCCAAGCCTGGAAGAGGGACCAGCTGAGCTGAGTCCTGAGAAAGGAGTCGCGTTTGCCAGGGGGGACGGGAGGGAGAGGGCGCTGCAGGC
>NW_027705080.1:0-338 GCF_054177405.1 Leptonychotes weddellii | reverse complement strand
TTTTTTAAGTTACCCTCATCTCAATTTTTCTTGTTGGTTTTGTTGTGGATGATTTGTATATGCATTTTAAAGGGTCTGAATTATATGCCTTTCCTTATATTTAGCTTGGAGAAATAAAAAATAGTGAGGTGCTTTTACCACTTAAGCTTTCTAGGGGTGTTTAAGTAAATTTCATGAAAATATCTTAATATATCACCACAAGCAGAAACTTCTGGTAATGTATTATATTATTATAAATTGTAGCATTTATACTTTGATGGATATACTGAGATGAATACTTGATTCTATTTTAGTTGTATAATTGGAATTTTTTCTTGATTGTGTATCAAGAAATAAGA
>NW_027705079.1:0-338 GCF_054177405.1 Leptonychotes weddellii | reverse complement strand
GGGGGTGGGAGGATGGGTTGGCCTGGTGGTGGGTATTGAGGAGGGCACGTTCTGCATGGAGCACTGGGTGTTGTGCACGAGCAATGAATCATGGAACACTTCATCTAGAACTAATGATGTAATGTATGGGGATTAACATAAGAATAAGAATAAAAAAAAAAAAAGAATTTGTCTTTCTAGCAGGTTTCCAGTGATGCCAACACAGCTGGTCCAGAGCCCACACTCTGAACCATTGCCCTACTTACCTTGACTATCCTGGGCTTGGGAAGGCAGACCTGATTTCAAAGAATTCTCTCCAAATTACCCTTCAAGATTAATGTTTCTTATC
The DNA here is from genome assembly GCF_054177405.1 of Leptonychotes weddellii. Lineage (NCBI taxonomy): Eukaryota > Metazoa > Chordata > Mammalia > Carnivora > Phocidae > Leptonychotes > Leptonychotes weddellii. The sequence goes on along the minus strand of NW_027705079.1, from coordinate 10 downwards.
AGATTTTATC
>NW_027705078.1:0-338 GCF_054177405.1 Leptonychotes weddellii | reverse complement strand
AATTACTAAGCAAGATAGAATAATGGTAAGTAAACATGTAGTTCCTCTCAAAACTTAGGAGTGTAACAAAAAAATAAAACCAACAAAAAGAGAAGAAAGTAATTAATACAGATAAAAGATTAATGCATTAAAAGTGAATCCTAGGGGTACCTGGGTGGCTCAGATGGTTAAGTGTCTGCCTTCAGCTCAGGTCCTGATCTTGGGTCCTGGGATTGAGCCCCATGTCAGGCTCCCAGCTCAGCAGGGAGTCTGCTTCTCCCTCTGCCTCTGCCTGCCTGCCGCTCCCCCTGCTCATGCTCTCTCTGTCTCTCTCTCAAATGAATAAATAAAATCTTTTT
>NW_027705077.1:0-6157 GCF_054177405.1 Leptonychotes weddellii | reverse complement strand
TTTTTTTTTTTAAAGATTTTATTTATTTATTTGAGAGAGAATGAGATAGAGAGAGAGAGCATGAGAGGGGGGAGGGTCAGAGGGAGAAGCAGACTCCCTGCTGAGCAAGGAGCCCGATGCGGGACTCGATCCTGGGACTCCAGGATCATGACCTGAGCCGAAGGCAGTCGCTTAACCAACTGAGCCACCCAGGCGCCCGGCACACTGGGTCATTTCTATTGCAGTACTTTCAAAGTTACTTTATCTTCCCCCACCATCTCCTTTAAGCTGTTAATTTTATCCAATGAACTTTCCTTTTTTTTTTTTTCTTTTACTGTGGGTAAATTCTTCACACCCAGTGTGAAGAATTTCCATTTGCTTCCTTCTTATCATACCTATATGTCTGTTGAGATTTCCTCTTTCCCTTCATTAGGAGTATATTGTGTTAAACTTTTCTTAGGGAAAGTATAATACCTACTTTACCATGTTTTCTGATGCTTATAATATTAGGATCATCGTGTTATTGGTTTCAGTTCATTTCCTTTCCTTTTGAGAGGGTTTTCCATTCATCTGGTTTTTCATATATCAGGTAATTCTAGATTGAGTCCTAGAAATTATGAATATCACCTTGGGGGAGACAGGAGATCATTTTATTTTTCTCTGTTAAGAGTTGTTTCTTCTGCTTTATCTTTCAATTATTTTAAGTGGCTTTAAATCAAAAACTGTTTTATGGGGGTCATATCCCTGGTCTCACTTCAGATCCTTTGCTTTTAGTTGAGGGTTTTTTGGGGTGTTTTTAGTTTTTTGTCTAGACATGCATGATTGAGGGATCAAACAGTGATACGGTGTACAGAATTTGAGACTTATTTGGCTCTTTTCCTTTCACAAATTTTTCCTCTCTTTGTAAACTAGTGTCTCTCCATATTCAGGTTGCAAAATTGCCGGGCCACAAAGCTATGGACTTCTCTCTGCCACTGCCCCCTCATTTGCGGCACTGATGATGCATGTCATTGGGGTAAAATCCACAAAAACTGGGAATGTACTTTGTAAAATTCCCCTCCTATGAATATGTACTTCCACCAAAATCTGCTTATTTCTTTTTGTTCGCCAATGTTGTTGTGTGTTTTATGTCCAAGTTTTATAGGAGTTTTCTGCAAAGAATCAGTCAGGTCCCATCTTATTCATGAAGAGTTTAAGTCTGGTCTATACTCTTTTCCAAGAACATAATACGCCATTGTTTTATGTCTCAGGCTCTTTAAGTGCTGTTTCCTTCGCCTGAAATGTCTCAACCCCTTACTTCATGTTCCTAACTTCAGCTAATCTTCAAATATTGGATTGTTCTCTCTTTCAATGAGTAAAGTTAAACTAAGCCTTTATTCCTCAACATTGCTTGTTGTTGATAGGATACTTTTTTTAGTGTGTCTTCGATCTGGACTTAAGGGAATTTTCAAAATTATCACATGAAAATGGTCATGGAGACCAGAAGAATCTTAAGGTTAAATGGAAACACACTGATAAGTTAAATTAAGGGGAAAAATATGGGGAAGTTAATATTTCTGAAAGACAGTCAAAACTTGAAAAATTATACTAAATGTCACAACAAACACTTCAGCTGTCAGGAGAAGTACCTGTAAGATCACTTCAAGAGCTATGCACCGTCCAGTGACTCTATTATTCACCTTAGAAGGAACAAGTCAATGAATAAATCACAGTGCAGAAATAGGGTTTTAAAACACTTTGTGATAAAAAATTATTTCACATGTATTCTGCGAAACATTACTCAAAATCTCTGACTCACTGCCAGTTCTACTCTCAGCCTTGAGCATTAATATAGTTCTTTGTAGACTCATCTAATTATAAATGTAGTCTAAAGATTACTATTGCCTCTAAAAATATAATATTTTTAGATGACACCTCACTTCTAATACTCTCACTGAGAAATTGGTTTGAGTTTTTAAAATGATGATTAGTATTAGATAATGATGTTAATTTGAAATATATTTCAAGAAACCTTTCTGTCCCATATTAAAATATAGTGAGAAAGAGGATGATTGATAGATTCTGATACAATAATATAGTTTGTGGTAGATACTATTGGAGATACAGACACTTTTAAAATATGGTCTTATACTCAGGGAAATTATAGTTGGTTTGGATAATGGAGTATATATAGTATATAACTATTATCCAGTTATGGTAATAATAGTGATTACATTGACATAAATATTGGAAGGTTAAAGAATTTCATAAGATGATGGACATTATTTGTAACCTATCCATAAAAAAATTTAGCATTATAAATCATTTTTTATATCAATGCTTTTAGATAAGTTATCTTTGGAGTTTATACTTACTTATTTTTTAATTTATTTCATCTAGTTTTTTAACATTTCTCTACTCTATGGTGAGTAGAGAAATGTTAATTATATAACTTTTATATTAGAATTTTGTTTGTAATATTACTTCTGCTTTTATATTAGAATTTTGTTTGTAATATTACTTCTGTAATTTATCTGAAAAAATCAGAAAAGTATTAACTATACAGCTTTTATATTATGGGATTTTTTGGCAATATTAATTATGCATTTGCAAATTATCTGAAAATATCAATAATCACAATATATTATTTGAAATACAGTAGCAATTAAGTTTCAATAACACAATTATATTTCCACTGATAATTATAACATGTAAGAGGCAAAAATGACTTTAAACATATATGTAAATTAAATACCCATTAAAATAAATCATCTAGTCACAAGATATATCCTTTTCTAGGTTCCATAATGGATAAGAATTTTACCTTGTCTGCTCGGAGGTCTGAAATCTACAGTTAACGGTCAGTAATCACACCTGATCCAGTTTCTTACCATAACCATAGAAGGCTGCCTCAAGGATCTAAAGTAGTGTAACACGAGAGGCTATGTTGAAGAGAAGATGTCATCATAATGTGGGTGTTTGTCTTAAGAAAAAAATAATAGCTAGAACATTTTTTTTCAAAGAATTTAGGCATGAGTACATGTCACAGTTTTATTTTACCTTGCTTTAAGGTAAAAGCAGGTAAATTCAAAGACTTAACTCTCATTCGGGTGGTTTTATAAGCACACTCACGCCAATTACTACAATAACTTATTACAATTATCGTTTTTACCAAAGTAAATAATTTGAACTTTATGTTTCAGTGTTTGTAGCAACTATGTGAGTGACAAAATTAAAGCTGGGAGCCCACAGTAAACATAGACTTTTTGGTGATCCTCCGAAGTTCTATTTTAAAATAGCAACCTCAAGGTGTATCAGATAATCAGGTCCTCTTGCTTTGTAGAGAAACTATTCTGGGAAAACAAATCTGAGGATTTGAGAGGTCTGAAAACATTGTAGAAAGATGGGGTTTAACAATGTTCAAATCCCTGAGTGCAGGTTCCCTGAGAGACAACTTCACTTCTGGTGGTCCTGAGGTTCCCTGACAGTCACCCCATCTCCAATTCCCTTTTGTTTTAACAACATGCGCTTGATTTAACTTTCTGCTGTTTGATAAAGAAGTGTCCTGACTCACAGAAAAGAAAGTCACATGAAAATTACACAAGTTGAACAAGGTTTAACATAGCAAGTTTGGGACACCAAAGCAGAAAGCTGAAAGCAGTGAAAACGAATGGAAAGGTGAAATCATGGCATTTGCAACAATGTTTCAGTGACACTCTTGAGAATCAAGAAGAAATAGTTTCTATTTTCACTGGGAAGGAAAGGAACCATCCTTCCCCCCCCCGCCCCCTTAGTTATTCTCCTCAATACTGTAAGGTTAGTTGCGATCACAAACAAACTCAACAAAATTTAAATACATTTTAGGTACCAGAAACTGTGACAAACATTGAAATAACTAATTAATGTCCGCTAAATGGTTAGATTTGGTGTTCCAGCAGTTGAAAACACCTGTTTAGAGGCAGTTTACAAAAGACTGAAATAGAGGCGCCTGGGTGGCTCAGTCAGTTAAGCGTCTGCCTTCGGCTCAGGTCATGATCCCAGGGTCCTGGGATTAAGTCCCAAAATGTCTCCCTGCTCAGTGGGGAGTCTGCTCCTCCCTCTGCCCCTCCCCCCTGCTTGTGTGTGTGTGCTTGCTCTCTCTCGCAAATAAATAAAATCTTTTAAAGACTGAAATATCATTGTGCACAATACAGGCGATAGTACAAACGTACAAATGGGTCAAACGAATGACAGTGAAAATTTTTTTTTACTTAAATGATGCTTTAGGCTGAAAAATATCAAGTATGTTACAGTCTCCTGTTTCGGAGTTTCTTTGAGACTACTGCATTGTCAATTCTCAAAATCATTCTAGAAATGAAATAAGAGGAGCTACAGTGAAGAGAAGGCAGCCATATTTAAGATTGCTTAAATAAGAATATTTACAAAAGACTATCAGAATTTAAAAATATTCATATTAAACTCTTAAACATTTTTATTTTATTTTTTTAAAGATTTTATTTATTTTTTTATTTTAGAGAGCAAGAATGAGAGAGTGAGAGAGAGAGAGCACATGAGAGTGGGGAGGGTCAGAGGGAGAAGCAGACTCCCTGCTGAGCAGGGAGCCCAATGCGGGACTTGATCCCGTGATTCCAGGATCATGACCCCAGCTGAAGGCAGTCGCCCAACCAACTGAGCCACCCAGGCACCCCTTAAACATTTTTAAAAGTTTATTTCTAACTATAGAAAATTTAAGTCTATTGTGACCTTTAAAAAAAAATGTCTTTAAAATACAATTATCTCTGATAAAAAAATATGTATCAGTCTCTGTTGAGGAGGTTCAGTTTAAAAACAAAACCAAAAATTGTTGTTTGGTATGCTGACAGGTGATCTGGTAGAAATTGCTTTCATGCCAACTTAACGTTTACTGTTTTAATTAAGTTAGTTTCTTAAATGTTATACTTACACACTCTTTCCTTTTAAAAATGTCCTTAAATTTGGGTTCATGGAAAGGTCACTGGTAAGGATTATAAACTTTGAGTGCCTCAGTGATGGATTTTTCTTCAGTTTTCATCACCAGGGGAGTTCTATATCGAAAAAGAAAGGAGCAGTAATTAAGAGCACAGAATTCTTTACGGTTTCTACTATGTCTAACTCAAGCTTGGTGGGGATTAATGCAGATTCTTGCTGAAATTACTAGACTCCTAATGCATCCAATTACTTAGTTAGTGCTAAAATATGGCAGAATAATCTTTAGGCAATTTTTCTAGCAAAATGTATTGCATCCTATTAGTATGTCCAGATAGAAAAAGCAGTTTTGAACATTGGTTAATTGCACATTCTGTGAAAAGTTCTGGCTAGTTTCATGACAACTGTAAGCATACAAATTTGTGAACATACAATGATGTGATGTAGTTTAAAAGTTCATGATAATATTGCTTCTACATTATATTAAAAGATTAGGAAATAATAATAAGCAAACATTCATTTGATATTCAAAGGAGTTCAATATAGGGAAAATAAAAACTATACATTTTGGATAATACTTTAAAAACTCTTTATACATGTTCATAGGAAAACAGTATCTTGAAAACATGGTGATTATATTTCTAAGAAAAAACTAAACAAACTGAGGTAACTCCTGAGAATATAATTTGTATATGATATTTGAATAAGAAAGTCATATATATTAATTTTCATTTAAAAATCAGTACTTATTGGGCGCCTGGGTGGCTCAGTTGGTTAAGCGACTGCCTTCGGCTCAGGTCATGATCCTGGAGTCCCAGGATCGAGTCCCAGGATCGAGTCCCGCATCGGGCTCCCTGCTCAGCAGGGAGTCTGCTTCTCCCTCTGACCCTCCCTCCTCTTGTGCTCTCTCTCTTTCATTCTCTCTCTCAAATAAATAAATAAAATCTTTAAAAAAAAATCAGTACTTATTTTATTTATAAACTTTGGGGCACTACAAATTTATGTTTTGTGATTACAACTTTAAAATAATTTTATGAAAATGCATATAAAAATTAAACATTCCTTCAAATTTCCTTGCTGCCTCAGTGTGCATAGTTATAATTGTGTTACAATTTTTTTGGCAAGTTTTCAATTGGCTCAATCATGATAGTCAAGCATAAAAATAAAAGTTCATTAAAAAGTGGCATTAAGGGCGCCTGGGTGGCTCAGTTGGTTAAGCAACTGCCTTTGGCTCAGGTCACGATCCTGGAGTCCC
>NW_027705076.1:0-338 GCF_054177405.1 Leptonychotes weddellii | reverse complement strand
CTGAGCCGAAGGCAGTCGCTTAACCAACTGAGCCACCCAGGCGCCCGCTACATGTGTTCTTTAAAGGAGGCACAGGATCAAACACTAGTCCGACTGGTTTATTCTAGTGCAGGAGGTCAGGTACAGTCATGAGTCCTAGCATCTTCGGGTGCAGAGTCTTGAATGCTTTTTGTGTCTCAAGTGCTGATTCATTTTTATTTCCTTTGGAGGAAACTTAAACTCTGTACATCTGGTTTTTCTATAGCAAAATGATAAAGATCAGTTCTCTGGAAAGAATCATATTGCAAGATGCCCTAAAACTTTCAGGTGAGCAAACCTTGTATAACTTAAAGATAAAT
>NW_027705075.1:0-338 GCF_054177405.1 Leptonychotes weddellii | reverse complement strand
TAAGCAGTGTGCAATACACCATGTATTTAACCATCCGGAGGTCATTAGTGATCTGGAAAAAACCTGTCAGCCCGAACACCACATTCTTCTTCTTTCTACTGCTCTGGGCAGTGATACTGGAATGATCCAATTGCAGATGTCTGGACATCATTCCAGGAGCGCTGGGAGGTGTCAGATGGGCTGGACGACTTGGTGTCTCGGCCCAGCAGGTGGCGCTGTGGGACTGGGCCTGTGTGGACAGGCTTCTGGTCCAGACGAACCAGGGAACTACTCTACTCATTCTTGCACACTTGGCAGGCGGTGTCTTCACTGAAGTGTGACTGCAGAACCTGTGTCCC
>NW_027705074.1:0-338 GCF_054177405.1 Leptonychotes weddellii | reverse complement strand
GGTGGATAGTGAGTGGGGTGGACAGTGGGTGGGCAGCGAGTGGGGTGGACAGTGGGTGGGTGGATAGTGAGTGGGGTGGACTGTGGGTGGGCAGTGTGTGGGGTGGATGGTGGGTGGGTGGGCAGCGAGTGGGGTGGACGGTGGGTGGTGGATAGTGAGTGGGGTGGACAGTGGGTGGGCAGTGTGTGGGGTGGGCATAGATAAAGAAGGGGTGTGGACAGTGGGCTGTGGGCTCTTCCTCTCTGTCCCTATGGCACTGTGCCGTGTTAACAGCCCGTCTGCTGGTCTGCCCCTCCCGCTAGGCTGGGAGACCCTGGAGGGCTGGGACAGCACCAGTC
>NW_027705073.1:0-338 GCF_054177405.1 Leptonychotes weddellii | reverse complement strand
GGGGTGTGTTCCTGGGACAAATTACCATAAATGTAGCAGCTTCAATAATACCCAGTTAGCAAGTCGCAGTTCTAGAGGCCAGAAATTCGGGTAAAGCTGACTCAGAGAGTCCTTTGTTTAGAGTCTCACAAGGCCAAAAATCAAGGTGTGGATGGGCCGTTCCTTTTGGAGCCTCTGAGAGTGAATCCACATCAAGGGCATGCGGGTCGTTGGCTGAATTCAGTAACGCAGGTGGGGTCCTCGTTTCCAGTGGGGGCCAGCCTTGGCTCCCAGAGACTGCCCATGTTCCTCTCCACGTGGCCCCTCCAGCAACGATGGTCTGAGTCCCTTTCATGCCC
>NW_027705072.1:0-338 GCF_054177405.1 Leptonychotes weddellii | reverse complement strand
TCTATTTAGTACGTGCCCTCTTTAATACCCATCACCAGGCTAACACATCTCCCCACACCTCTCCCCTCTAGAACACTCAGTTTGTTTCTGAGTCCATAGTCTCTCATGGTTCGTCTACCCCTCTGATTCTCCCCCTTCATTTTTCCCTTCCTACTATCTTCTTCTTTTTTTTTTTTTTTAACATATAATGTATTATTTGTTTCAGAGGTACAGGTCTGTGATTCAACAGTCTTGCACAATACACAGCACTCACCATAGCCCATACCCTCCCCAATGTCTATCACCCAGCTGCTCCATCCCTCCCACCCCCCAACACTCCAGGACCCTTAGTTTGTTTC
>NW_027705071.1:0-338 GCF_054177405.1 Leptonychotes weddellii | reverse complement strand
GCAAATTATTGTCTAAATCAAAAACTAATTCTAAACATTATAGTTGGCCTAGTTTTTTTCCTTAGAAAGTGCAAATAGGGTGGGATTAGGTGAAATGCGGTTAGCCTGAAGGCTCGTACCCTTGCAGCAGCAGGTGGTGGAAGAAAGTGCCCATCCCTTCTGCATCTTCACAGTTATGGGGTGTGTGGCTGTGTGTGTGTGCATGCGTGTGTATGGATGCATGTGTGTGCGTGTGTGCGGTGTTCATTGTGATGTGCATGTGTGTGCATGCATGTATTTGTGTCTGTGTGTGGTATGTGTGTGTGTGTGTAAGGATCAAGGAAAGGGGGGAGACACTT
>NW_027705070.1:0-338 GCF_054177405.1 Leptonychotes weddellii | reverse complement strand
CCTCTGCCTCTGCCCCCACTCATGCGCTCTCTCTCTCTCAAATAAATAAAATCTGGAGAAAAAAGAAGTTTGAGTTTTTAGTTTTATTTCACCAGAAGTTTTAATGTGCTTGTGAAAGGCTTTCTCCTGAGATATCAGACCTGTAATTTGAATCATTAAAATCTTTGGAATAAATAAAATTTTCGGCCAGTGGAGTGAGTGATATCTGTGGCAGAATTTTCCTTCAGATGCATATTTAATGTAGTCGTTCTTTTTTCAAGTTCTACTAATTGAGATTTGCTGGATTGAGGATTGAACTGAAATCTGTTTTTTTGTTTTGTTTTTTGTTTTTTTTTTTT
>NW_027705069.1:0-338 GCF_054177405.1 Leptonychotes weddellii | reverse complement strand
TTATGATCTCAGCATCTATAAACTGTTTACAATGTTTGGCGGGTTGATTCTGTTTTCTTTTTTTTTTTTTCTTTTTACTCTGGCATGAAAGACTGAGTGACATTAATTTGCCTTTCAGATTTGCCTCATTATTTTACTCCCCCCCCACTGGACTCCTGGGGGCAGGTGTTGGAAGATGTGGACACCGTGTGCTCAAGCAAGAGTGGACTGATGTCTATGTATGTGCAGCCAGCTACCTTCTTTCTCCATAACTGACCTCAGGTGGCTATTTTCCAAACATAGCCAAGCCAAGAATCAGAAAATTTTAGAGTGAATTTAACTTAATTTAATTTTTTTTA
>NW_027705068.1:0-338 GCF_054177405.1 Leptonychotes weddellii | reverse complement strand
AGAGGGGGGGGGCAGAGGGAGAAGCAGGCTCTCCGCTGAGCAGGGAGCCCGATGCGGGGCTCAATCCCAGAACCCTGGGATCATGACCTGAGCCGAAGGCAGATGCTTAACCGACTGAGCCACCCAGGCAACCACAATTGTGTTTTCTTAAAGATGAATTTACTTTATATACCTTCTTCACCACAAAATAGAGTATCCAAAGTGCAAAAAGCCAAGGGTAGTGTTTTCTTTTAAAAACTTCATTTTTTCTTAAACCTCACAGACCCAAGTGGTTTTGTTTTTAGTTTTTAAAAAAATTATTTAAATTCCATTTAATAATATTAGTGTAATATTAGTTT
>NW_027705067.1:0-338 GCF_054177405.1 Leptonychotes weddellii | reverse complement strand
AGAGGGGGGGGGCAGAGGGAGAAGCAGGCTCTCCGCTGAGCAGGGAGCCCGATGCGGGGCTCAATCCCAGAACCCTGGGATCATGACCCAAGCCAAAGGCAGACACTTAACCAATTGAGCCACCCAGGCAACCACAATGGTGTTTTCTTAAAGATGAATTTACTTTATATACCTTCTTCACCACAAAATAGAGTATCCAAAGTGCAAAAAGCCAAGGGTAGTGTTTTCTTTTAAAAACTTCATTTTTTCTTAAACCTCACAGACCCAAGTGGTTTTGTTTTTAGTTTTTAAAAAAATTATTTAAATTCCATTTAATAATATTAGTGTAATATTAGTTT
>NW_027705066.1:0-6157 GCF_054177405.1 Leptonychotes weddellii | reverse complement strand
GCACGCCCGCCCTTTGGGAGCCCGCTTCCGTGGCTCAGCACTTAGCATCTCGAATCCGTTGCTAGGACCGCTGGTGGTTCAACGCCATAAACTTTGGGCAAGCGCTCCACTGCCTAGCATGTGGTTGGTGGATGCTCAGTAACTTATTTTATTTTCCTGTAGCTGTACTTCTGTGCCAGACCCTAGGCTAAGCAGTTTGTATATATTATCTCGGTAAATCCTCAAACATCCCAATTTTTTAAAGGCAAGATGAGAATAGTTCTAATATGCTGTTGTTCTCTTCATTTTATCTTGAAAAATAGGAGCCGTTGTGAAATTGAGCCATTTGCTGTTGGGACTGAGCAATACGCTATTGGTTCCTCCGCAAATCGTGTACATAGATAAGTTTATAAATAAAATATGATAAGAAGGTCCTAAATAAAATGAGTATCTTCAGTTTTAAATGAAAGCCATCAAATGCCCAAATAACTTAGGGGGCTTAGATTTTTGTGTGGGAAATGCCCAACGCCAGACATTCAGCTTAATCCCTTTATTTTTTATATTTTGGTACCTCCTCCCCCAGGAAAGGAGCAGGGAATCAACGTTTGTGAAAGAAAGAAGTTATATATAAGATGAGTAGTGCAAGGGAGACTTGCTAAGCTATGCCATGTTCAAGGTATCAGTTTCTCAGACCCTTAAAAACCAAGCCTGGGAAATACTAGGAGAAAATCAGTAGGTTGAGACTCTCTTTGGGCTCCTTGAACTGTGGTTTGCTGTTTGGATTCTCCACGCTGATCAGTCTTCTTATTGGCGGCGACTGGTAATAAGCTACTTCAAACCAGCACTACACCACTGGCTGAGCTAGTTTCTGGCTCCTTGAAAGAGAAAAAAGATTTGAACATAGGCCAACCTGAGGATGCCATTATAAGCTGTATTTTCGCATGTGCTGATGGCAGGAGGTGTGACCTTCAGTTGAGCAGTGACCCAGCCAGATCCCAGGATTGGGAGCCAAGAGGAACACCTCAACTCTATTCTCCCTCAGCCCTCGGGTCCCTTGCCAGTGTCCCCCACTGGCTAAGCTCTACTGGAAGCCAGAAGGCAAGGAAGTTCTGTATAGTGTACTAGATCTTAGGACCTGCCTCCTGGGGTATGGAGCAGGGTGGAGAAAGAGGTAGAGCAGACAGACCTGGGGCAAGAGGCTATTCAGCACAGGATATCTCCAAATTCAGTATCTCACAGTCCTCTTACTTGGTCTCCAGTTTCACACTTTCAGCTTTGCATTGAAAAGCAAACGATGTCAGAATCCACTAGCAGTATGTTGGGAAAGTTTTTAACCCTCTCTAAGTTAGGGCTCCTCAACAAAAAGATGACATGAATAATATCTGTTCCAGGTTGCTGAGTTAAATAACATTCAAAACCAATTAGCATATGCCTGTCATTATGTAATGCTCAATACATTTTGGTTCTCTGCTGTTGCTCATCAGAAGCAGTATCAATTTTCTCACTAATTCCAATCATTTTTCTACAAAGCAGTGGAGAGCTTTCCCATAGTTGATGGCATTTAACTACCATTAATTATTATTTTTTCTATATTATTTTGAGCAGGCTACCTACTCAAAAATCCTTTAGCAACTCTGTTAAAAGTGAAAAGTGTTAGCGTGGAATCCAGAGCCTTTTGCAATCTGGTTCCATCTACCTTTCCAGCTATTCTCCCTATTCCAGCTATGTAGATGCCTCTAATGTAGTACTCAAAAGTTCTACTCCACTCAAACTCACCAAATATCATGTTTCCAAGATTCAGAAAAGCACTTTGTTCTCACATCTTAATGAATGTTTTTGAAATCAGCATGTGTCTTCTGATTTTTCCTTTTATAGAGTTACTTCTTTTTCTTTTTCTTTTTTTCCAAAGAAAGGAAAAGCCAAAAACTTGATAATCAGGGCCACCTGGGTGGCTCAGTTGGTTAAGTGTCTGCCTTTGGCTCAGGTCATGATCCCAGGGTCCTGGGATGGAGCCCTGCAGCTCCTCAGCGGGGAGTCTGATTCTCCCTCTCCTTCTGTCCCTCCCCCTTGCTCTCTCTCGCTCAAATAAATAAGTAAAATATTAAAACAAAAACAAAAACAAACACGTGATAATCACTCAATGGTCTGTCTATGAGTTAGAACACATGATAGTCACTGAACATCTACTCTGTGCCAGTCACTGACCTAGGTACTAGAGATACAAATGGTCACCCGCTGGCTCTGGGCTCCACCTTCTCCATGCTCAAACATGGACTGCACTGCACACACTCATATTCCTACCTTCCAAAAGTATTCAAGACTCAGCTGAAATGACACTACATGAAGCCTTTAGTGAATCACCCATGTGTAAAGAAATCTCTATCCTCTTTGAAATCTTGTAGCACTTGTGTTCTCAGGACACTCCATGTGCATCATATCTATTTGTTATGCACATATTTTATTTCCTTTACCATGGTATGAGTCCCTACAAGAGAAAGATTATGCCTTACATATTTCCATATCCTATTCCGCCCTGTGGATTCCAGGGTGTTTTATAGATCAAAAGCAGGATTGAAACACAAGCCTGTAGTACAACTGAGCGATATTCTCAACTACCTACCTGCAGTTACTCGCTGCTACCACTTAAGGTAACAATAAATACACCCAGGAAATCCAGGGGATAAATAATGCAGTAGCATTTTCAAAGACCTTCAGACTTCCCCTTTTGCGATTTGTTTTCTAAAATTAGTGGCACATTCAGACTATGGGAAGCAGAGAATTGCCAGGCCAAATAATTGCTAAATATGTATAGAAATATTTATAGGAATAATAATAGGAATGGGAGGAGTAGTCTCTGGGGGTATTACCAGCCATCGGGGCTTCTTGAGTTAACGTCAGTCTAAATGGTGGTCTCACGACTGTTAGTAGCACAGAAAAATAAACTTAGTGGGGATAGATTTTTCTAGTCTCATTTATATGTAGGATCCCGAAGGTGAAAAGAATCTGAAAGATAATAACTTGATAAAATGCCAGTTATCCTGGCCCTGTTGTCTGTTTCAAGTTACTTAGAAATAAGTCACTGTACCCACCCGAGTGCCATCTGTTCAGCACAATTCAGGAAAATGACAGTCCTGAAAGGAACTTTTATAGATCATCTGACAAATAAATAAAATCTTAAAAAAAAAAAAAAAGGAATCACCTGGAAATCTTGTTAGACAGAGTTCTGGGCCCACCTTCAGTTACTCAGTGGGGTAAGGCTGGGACTCCAAAATTTGCATTTCTAACAAGTCCCAGATGATATTGATGCTGCTGGTCCAAGGGATGACACTTTGGGAATCATTGCACAGTAGCACTTCATAGAATCATAGGTTGGATTTAGAAAAACGTATAGATTACCTACTTTATTCTCTTTGCTCAAACCACCCCCAAACACCCATTTAATAAAGACACCACATTCTCTACCACCAGTGAGGGAGATTCCATTATGTGCTCTGGTCATTATATTCTAGAAGTTAACAATACTTATAAAAATTTGTCTCGTATCCCTGAATGTACGAAGGCAGGCCTGATTAGGAAAAAAGAAAAAAAGAAAAAAAAAAGCCTTCAAGTTTCTAGAATTGTCCCCATGAATTGAAAGACTATAATCCTACCAAAGAAGCCTGCCTAGGTGAGGGCTGAAATTAACACGTGCTCCAACTGTACTCTGATGCAGGATTGTGTCTGTTCAGAGCAAGGAATGCATTTTATACTAAGTCACACAAAAGCATCAAGTAGGCTGACGGAAGCCTCGCCGTCCTTGGAAGGAGTGGAACAAGGACAAGGCATTGTCCCAGTCCTAACAAAAACTAGGAAGCCACCTAGATTACCACATGAGATACCTAGAAAAGCAGCAGAAAAACAAGCATGGCTCATAAATCACAACCCAAATGACAATGCCAATCTTCTACCATCGGGGCAGGAGCTCAGGGGTCCCGTATCATGGTTTTCTCCAGATTATCCTGGCTGAGTTTTCAAGCCAAACATGTAAATCAGCTTCAATCTAGTTTTCAGGGAGAACAGATCTGAGGGTTGATCCCATCATCAGCCATGACGTGGCTTTACCTCTGAGAGAAATCACTATAATAAGTGTTATTCTCTATCAGACACTTTTTTCTTTTAAGATTTTATTTATTTATTTGAGAGAGAGAGAGAGCACAAAGCAGGGGGAGAGGGAGAAGCAGGCTTCCCGCGGAGCAGGGAGCCCGATGCGGGACCCGATCCCAGGATCCTGGGATCATGACCTGAGCTGAAGGCAGACACTTAACCAACTGAGCCCCCCAGGCACGCCTACTATCAGACACTCTTGAGGACTGAGAATAACAGCCTCTTTCCCCAGCATCATCATTTACTTGTTCTCCTTCTTTTAAAATTTCATCTTTTTTCCATTTATCACCTGTCAGAATATAGACCTGGTCTCCCCAGGCAAAGGCTTCTGGTTCAGCCACGCTCTCAATCCACAAAGAGAGCAGCAGTTGGAAACTTTCGAGGGCCTCCCCTCTGTCCATTCCCAGGAGGAAGTGGTAGGGTTGCCTCAGCCAAGTACAACGTAGCTATATGCCCACTCTATGGGGTCCCTGGGAGAAGTGGGGTTCAACATACAGCCAATCCTTGTTTGGCCACATGATGTGAAGTCACTATCCAACCACAGGGGGTTCCTTCTAATTATGCACATTTATGTAGAAAGGACTGGAAATTGTGTCTTGGGGAACAATTCTCCCTTCCACTGGGTCTTCCCAGTGAAATGTTGATCCTTAAGCACAGGATCCAATAAAATAAGTGTGTACAGTGGGAAAGAGAGTTCTATCAGAGCACCATCCCCCCCACCTCTTCATTCCCGTTGCCATATTGTGATTTATAATAAGAAATATATATTGTGTCGTCAGCCAGTCCTGGCACAGAGCTCCTAAAACCCTTGGAATTTCCTGAGAGAGAATGATAAAAGTGATTTTTGTTGTGTTAATGAAGTCACTTTTGGAAAGCATCTAAAGCAGGGCTGTGTGGGGTGTTGACACATTCAGTCCTATCACCCTGACCTCTGGGGATGGGAGAGGGGCAGGAGATTGAGTAAAAGCACCAAGGGGGCCAAAGATTTAATCAATCGTGTCTATGTAATAAAATAAAGCTTCCAAAAACACCAAAATGGATGGAATTCGGTGAGCTTCTGGGTTGGGGAACATGTGGAGATTGGGGGAAAGTGGAGTGCTCAGAGAGTGTGGAAGCTTCGTGCCTCTTCCTCCACACACTGTCCTATGTGTCTCTTTCATTTGGCTGTTCCTGAGTTATATTCCCTTATAATAAACCAGTAATCTGTGAGTTGCTCTAGCAAATTAATCAAACCTGATGAGGAGGTCTTTGGAACCTCTGATCCCTGAGGGTTGGTCAGAAGCACAGTTGACAACCTGCAACTGGTGTCTGAAGTAGTGGGTGGAGGAGCAGTATTGTAGGACTGAGCCATTAACCTGTAAGATCCGACATTATTTACTGTCAGAATTGAATGGAACTGTAGGTACCCAGCTGGTGTCTGAGCATTGCTTGGTGCTGTGGAAAAAACCCTTACACTGGAATTGAGGACCAGAATTGTACCCATCCCCAGTACCCAAAAACCTTTGTAAAACTATTCCTCTTTTACTACCCCTGTATTTGGACAAAACACACATTCACCTAACTGATCCAGCCAGCCCTCCATATCTTTACATTGTATATTCAATAATGTTTCAATTACCAGTTCTAGTTTCGGTTTAACAGCTACGTTATAGACCGCAAAGAATTTGATGTGTCCATATCATGTTAGGATTTGAGGGGCCAATTTCTGCACACTGGAATGTAGAATGCGTTCTTTGGTCCAGAGTGTAGAGCAAGGTAAAAGGGCCCACAGTGATCACCACCGAGCCTAATGCAAACAGGCTCATTAAGTGACCCACCTGGAAATATCTATAGGCCCTAAATGACCAATTAAACAAGTAGGCACAGTTCCTAAGATTACCAAAAAAGGGAAAATTCCGCATATCCCCATAATCCCTCACTCCGCCCTATAACTGTGGCCCCTCACCACCACCTCCTCACCTCCCAGCCGCAGTCCCTCTTTTCCTGCCCAGCCTGCTGCTCCCTTTCAGTGTATTCAATAAACTTTTCTCTCTTT
>NW_027705065.1:0-338 GCF_054177405.1 Leptonychotes weddellii | reverse complement strand
TTTATTTTCATACATGGTCTGGCCGTTGCCCATTTGTATATTCAGTCTCTCATATCCCATTCTTTAATCCATATAACGGAAAGAAAAACTAATCAAACACACCCAAAAGGTGTTGGTGATAGGTCAATTTTAACATTTTAATCATCATGCTCTTTTAGAATTAAGATATTTAAACTTCAGATATATTCTTTTTTTTTTTACTTTTTTTTTTTTTTAAAGATTTTATTTATTTATTTGAGAGAGAGAGAATGAGAGACAGAGAGCATGAGAGGGAGGAGGGTCAGAGGGAGAAGCAGACTCCCTGCCGAGCAGGGAGCCCGATGCGGGACTCGATCCTG
>NW_027705064.1:0-338 GCF_054177405.1 Leptonychotes weddellii | reverse complement strand
TGATCTTAAATCGCAGGTTCTTCCTTTAGTATCTGTCGGAAAACCTCATGAATATCCATAGGCATCCATGGGCTAATTACTCCCCAACTCCTAACTGAATTCTTAAGCATTATGGAAATCTGTTCCACAAACATTAAAATTAGCATTTTGCATCTACTGAATTTTATAATTAAGGCTTTTGTCAGGAAGCGTTCTCTGCAGTAGTGAGGGCTGGGATTTCTGTGAGTCCTAGAGGGTCCATGTGTGGGACAATGGTTAAGAGTACAGTGTTCAGGGTGGATTTGGGAGCTCTGTTGACTGAGCTGAAATACCGCCTTCCCCCCCCCTTTTTTTTTTTT
>NW_027705063.1:0-338 GCF_054177405.1 Leptonychotes weddellii | reverse complement strand
TCCAGCAGCTGCTTTTTTGTTGTTGGGTTATGCTGTGGACAGGGAGCATGAAGGAGCCGGGAGAGGGGAGGTAAGGGGTGTTGGAGCCTGTAAGACTTTGGGGCTCAACATGACTGCCCTTCCTCCTGCCTGCCTGGAGGGGCAGGGGACCCTACTGTGGGTCAGAAAGAACCCACACTAAGGGATGGAGGTTCTTGCAGTGCCTGTGAAGAGGAAGTTGGAAGGGGCCGCAGGGGCCCCTTCCCCACGGACACATGCCTCTCAGTAGGGCTATTGTGTCTTAGGGCCAGTTGTCAGGAGGAGGGAAGGAAATTCTTGTCTGTCCTCTTTCCCTGGGG
>NW_027705062.1:0-338 GCF_054177405.1 Leptonychotes weddellii | reverse complement strand
TATACTACACACCAAAAACAGCTCAAAATTAGAACTAAAAATAAGTTAAAATTATAAAACTCTTAGAAAGAAACATAAGACAGTTTTGTAACTTTGAATTAGGCAATAGTTTTTTAGATACAATACCAAAAAACACAAGGGACAAAAGAATAAAACAGATAAAGTGGACTTCATCAAAACTAAAAAATTTGTGCTTCAAAGGACAAAATCAAGAAAGTGGAAAGACAACCCACAGAATGGAAAGAAATATTCACATATCATATGTCTGATAAAAGACTTGTGTCCAGAATATACAAAGAACACTTGCAAATCAACAGTAGAGCAACACATACTTCAAT
>NW_027705061.1:0-338 GCF_054177405.1 Leptonychotes weddellii | reverse complement strand
GGGGAGAAGGCATTATTTTTAAATGAAGAATTTTTAAGGTAAGGACCAACTATCACACACACACACACACACACACACACACACACACACAAGCCATTTCACAGTCTTTTTTTTTTTTTTTCTTTTCTGATCTTCCAACCCTAGAGAGACCTTTCTGGTCTTTTCTCATAGTAGGCCTGACAACTGCTTCCAAAGAATATAATTTTAAAGGTTAATTCCCAATCCAAGCTTAGAGTCCTTTCTAGTCCTCCGCCAGCAACCTTTTTATATCTGTCTGTCTGA
The DNA here is from genome assembly GCF_054177405.1 of Leptonychotes weddellii. Taxonomy (NCBI): domain Eukaryota; kingdom Metazoa; phylum Chordata; class Mammalia; order Carnivora; family Phocidae; genus Leptonychotes; species Leptonychotes weddellii. The sequence continues at coordinate 56 of NW_027705061.1, read as the reverse complement.
TGTGCCCTCTTTCCCAGAGACCCACGCCCCCCCTCCCAGCCCCCGCCTGCACCCAG
>NW_027705060.1:0-338 GCF_054177405.1 Leptonychotes weddellii | reverse complement strand
AGATTGGGAGGCTGCCATTTTCACTCTTGTTCTCCAAAGCTGAACGGAAAGCTCGCAGGGAACAAAAGCTCCCAAGAACAAACCCGAGCAGATTACTGAGCTCAGACAGGGCAAGGGCGGGGCAATTCCACCTCCGGCAAAGACATTTGGGAACCACGGCAACAGGACCCTCCCCCAGAAGATCAGCAAGAACAGCCAGCCAAGACCAAGTTTACTGATCAATGAGCACAGCAAAACTCCAGAGCTACGGGAATACTGCAAATAGAATCCATGCCTTTTTTACCATGATTCTTTAGTCCTTCAAAGTTAATTTTTTTTTAACTGTCTTTTTTTTTTTT
>NW_027705059.1:0-338 GCF_054177405.1 Leptonychotes weddellii | reverse complement strand
TAAACTTTATGTTTGTATTTTATGCGTGTCTTTTACCATGATAACAAAATTGGAAAACATTTAACAAAATAGTGATTTGCTGCATTGAGTGCCCAGATCACTGCCAAACCCACTGCGTGAAGGACGGTCTCCAACCCCGCAGCACCCCCCCTCAGGCGATAAGCGTCACGTGGAAGTGCACGAAATTGCGGATACTGGATTTCGACCACAAAAAAAGCCAAGTTAGGATGGTTCCACCTCTTAATATCCCCACTTCGAAGAGGAAGAAACAGGCTTAGAGACAACAGGTGACCTGGCAAAAATTGCAGAATTTAGGCAAGAACAGAGGCCAGGGTTGT
>NW_027705058.1:0-338 GCF_054177405.1 Leptonychotes weddellii | reverse complement strand
TTCACGGTTGGAGTCCTGCCACTTTTTAGCTGACAACACTGTAACCATTACTTTCATTCTAATTTTAAGGACAGTAGTAGCAACACTTCAATTAACCAATTAATCAAAATAATATTCAAGTTTCTGCACATCTAGTTCGTAAAGACTCTCCCTATTGCACATTATTTTAAATGAATGCCACCTCCCGCTATGGTGGGTGTTTGGCTGTCCTAGAAAAGCACAGTAGTGAGCTCCTTTCATTGCAGTGAAAAAAGTTAACAACACTGACACTTAAGTGACCATAATTAGTCCATTGAGATGGTTGTGGGAACTTTGTACCTCCCTAGTGTCATTGTCAC
>NW_027705057.1:0-338 GCF_054177405.1 Leptonychotes weddellii | reverse complement strand
TTGTTTTTTTGTTTTTTTTTCCGATTTGATAGTCTGTGTCTTTTGATTGGGGCATTTAGCCCATTTACATTCAAGGTAACTATTGAAAGACATGAATTTAATGCCATTGTATTGCCTGTAAGGTGACTGTTACTGTATATTGTCTCTGTTCCTTTCTGGTCTATGTTACTTTTAGGCTCTCTCTTTGCTTAGAGGACCCCTTTCAATATTTCTTATAGGGCTGGTTTCATGTTTGCAAATTCGTTTAATTTTTTTTTTTTTTTTTTTGGCCTGGAAGCTTTTTATCTCTCCTTTTATTTTCAATGACAGCCTAGCTGGATATAATATTCTTGGCTGCA
>NW_027705056.1:0-338 GCF_054177405.1 Leptonychotes weddellii | reverse complement strand
GCCCTGCTCTCAGACCAGTTCTAATCCCTACCTCCTGATTCCTTCTTCAGATGCCCAGCTACTATGGGCCAAATATTTGTGTCCTCCCACAATCACAGGCTGAACCTAATCTTTTGGGGGTGATTAGGTCATGAGAGTATAGGCCTCATAAGTGGGATTAGTGCCTTATAAAAGTGACCCCAGAGAACTCCCTTGACCCTTCTATCATGTAAGGACACAGCCAAAAGACTGCTGTCTATAAACCAAGAAGAGGATTCTCACCAGACACAGAATCTGCTCGTTGGTGCCTTGATCTTGTACTTCTAGCCTCCAGAACTGTGAGAAACGTTTCTGTTGTC
>NW_027705055.1:0-6159 GCF_054177405.1 Leptonychotes weddellii | reverse complement strand
GCGTTCTTTGCTATGGAGGAATTAAAAAAACTGAAGAAGATAAGATCCATTCACTGTAGCATCTGAGATGGAGAAAAGTAACATGGAAACACTTCAAGCTTGTACTTGTTACATGTTAGCAGCAGAAGCAGTAATTGCCATTGAAATCAGTCAATTTTTGGCTGTATATTAATACTCTCCAATTTTTTTTAGTGGTGAAAAAGGTGCTTTAACGAGTATATACATAGTGAAAATAACATATATCTAAGCCAGAAAGTTAGTAGAAGCCTGTTATAAATGCCTTATAGTCTAGTCCAAAAAAACCACGTGTGTATATATAATCTGTATATGTTATACTCAAATGACAACATAGGCCACATCTGTAATTACATATTGCTTGTGTATATGCATACATGTGCGTATATGAAGGCTTGTGTATTTGGTGCATATGTATATAAAATAATCTTTACAGCAGCTCTATGTATGGATTTTATTCCTATTTTACTGCTGAGGACCCAGGATCTCCAAGCCAGAGGGGCACATGGTCATCTTCCAAGGCTGCGCTCTGAATTGCCCTCCAACACTGTAGCAGTGTTTGTGGAGTATGTTCTCACTGTGGCATCAAAACCAGTTGTAAAGACAGAGATTTTTAAGTCTAGTCTCTGCTCTCGTAGTTTGTCAAGACAAAACATCCGGACAACTCCAGGCTTTCATTTTTTTTGTTGTTGTTAGGAAGGTACCTGGTAATATCTAGAACTTAAAGAGAAAGCACTACTTCACTCCATGGTAGTCATGTCTTCATTACTACATAAGATTTTCCCTTTATGCTCCCTCCATTACATCTTCAAAAGTATTTTAAATACTCTTCGAATTTGCTTGAGCTTCAAGCCTTCAAGCAGCTCACTGTGGCAGGTTATAAACCGCACAGAGGCCTCGTCCCTCTCAATTTGTAGAAAGTCTTTCACTAACTGTTCATTTCAGCACATGTAGATTTTACTACTTTTTAAAAATATGCCTGGCATCTGACTTTAGTGTTGTTGTGGGGCCCCTGATTGAAGTACTTAAGGACCTTAAAAATAAATACGAACATAAATCATTCTTATCCTGACACTTTTTTTTTTTTTAAGGTCAAGTAGAAATAAATGAACAGGGTTTGCAGGCATGGAATCTGTCTGTTTGTGGGCACTTGATGTTTTGGTGAAGGAGAGAGGTTTTACTCTGCCTCCTAAATATTGTTATGTTAGAACTGAAACAGGATCCTAAAATAGCACTTACAGGGAAGCCGAAGGAAAAGCCCCAGGGAGCTCATCACTCCTTTGGAAGGTTTGTCTACCTGAATTCTCCACTGTCTTGGGTAATTTTATGATATTAGGATGTCAGAATTTGGGAGGGTGATATTTTCCTCCAAACACATTATCCTCCCTGTGGGCTTACCCTGAGTGATCTGCAGGGCACCCTCCCCTGTCATGTGCAAACCTGCCAAACCACCCTCTACGGGAGCAGCTACCATGCCCTGGGCAACTGGTGTGTATTTCTTGGGTCATCTTGCCATGCCCGAGAGGTGCAGGGGGCTTTATCCACACTGGCCGTGAGGGAGACACTGAAGATCAAAGGCAGTGATCTGCCTAAGCCACTCCAGCCAGGGCAGAGTCTGGCTCTACCATTCCTCTTGTTTTCATAGAGCCACTGTTGTGGAAATAAATACAAATATTTGGAATATTACCTTCCCCTTCTCTTTTCTCATCATTTCATTTTTTTTTTTAAAGATTTTATTTATTTATTCGACAGAGAGAGAGAGACAGTGAGAGAGGAAACACAAGCAGGGGGAGCGGGAGAGGGAGAAGCAGGCTTCCCGCGGAGCAGGGAGCCCGATGCGGGGCTCGATCCCAGGACCCTGCGATCATGACCCGAGCCGAAGGCAGACGCTTAACGACTGAGCCACCCAGGCGCCCCTCCTCATCATTTCATAAGAGGAATCTACTTTTATATGCCCTGCACTGTGCCGGGACATTCTAGCTCGTCCTCCGGACAACTCTGAAAAGAGACACTGGTAGAGCCATCTTTTCAGTGGAACTCTTGGGGCTCAAGTGTAAGAGCCTTGCTCAGTCAGGAACTAGTAAGTAGCAGACCCAATATTCGAGGACAGGTAAGACTCCAAAGCCCTCGTCCCTAACAGTTTACTACCTGAATATTTATCTGACTGTGGTAACCACCGTTTGCCGACATGAAACTGACCCCAGTCTGGTGTGGAATTGGCATTGCATTTTCAAAACAGGGATGGACTAGGTTAAGTTTGCAGTGTGCGTTGACTTACAGCCAGGTTGTCTATTTGTCTGTTTGTTTGTTTGGTGTTGACAAGATATTGTTGGAGCCTAGTCCAGCACTCTCAGGACACTTTCATGTTGAAATGTGACCATTGTTCTTTCCTTTTTTCTTCTGTAGGGGGGATCAGGAGTGATACAGTTTGTACAAAACAGCAGTGATCCTTAAGAGAAAACGTGTCCACTGAAAACTCTGAGCTGAGTGGTTGCGCTGGGCTGGAACTCTATGTTGTTGTCATTCTGGGCTTTGTGAAATGTCTCGTGAAGTTCTTACAGGCATTACTGGGTCAAACAGCAAGCCAGCCCTGTTTTAGGTTGTGAGGTGGTTGTTTGAGAAATGTGAACAGCTTATAGGTCTTCGTTGCTCTCGATTTATACATAAATCCCTTCCGCGCTGCTGGGTCCCCATTTAGAAGCATCAGACCATAAGGATGTCGTGTTGCGTCAGCTGTGGCTTTTGAGTCCAACTTCTGTGTCTGCCTCCTCGCTCTGTGCAAGCTATTGGGCCAAGGGAAGAAAGAGGCTAGAGGATGAATAATGAGAGAGGCGTCATATGGACTGATGCTTGAAACCTACCCCCCCCAAAAAAAAGATGAATTGACGGATCAATAGAGGAAAGGAAAATGGATAGATAGGTGATAGAGCAGACTTTAAAACGTGTTAATCGTAGAATCTAGGTCATGGGTGTATGGGCGTTCAGTATACAATTTTTCCAACTTCTTTGTAAGTCTGATCATTTTCATAATATCATGTTGGAGGAGAAAAAAAGAATGTAATTACTCTTAGTGATAGAGATGTGGTTAGTTTCAGAGGAGATATTTGCTGTGACAACATGAGTAAGCAGTATGGCAGAGCCCTCTGCTTTTGGTTAGTGTTTTAGTTTATTTGTTTATCTGTTTGATGAGCACCTAGAGCTGCTAATGAAGCATCTGAAACTGGAAGCTCCAATAGCATGAAATGTTTGCAATTCTAAGACAGCAGGTCCAGTGGTACAATATCAATATCAATATTGATACATATCTTATGCCAAGCACAGAAGTGGGCACTTTTATTAAGCCATTTGTTTCTAATAAAAATGCTAAAGATATGGTACCATTAGGTCTGTTATGTACGTTATGTAGATGAAAACCTGAGCTCAGAAAATTCAAAAGCGTGCTGCTCAAGGTCACACATCTGGTTAGGGGGTGTCAGGATTTGCACCTGACACGATCAACATCAAAGCCAGCTCTATACCCGCTCGACCCTCAGGGCCCACAGTGTGGTCCCATGTCTGTCCCACCATGAGATGCTTGAATCACAGGAGACCCGGCCCCACCCCAGAACTATAGAACCAGAACTGACATTTTGAACAAGCCCTCCAAGCTGTTTTGTGTGCTGGTAAGTCAGCGAAGCACTGTACTGAGCCACACAACTCTGGAAATGCAGGACTGTGTCTTTAATTCTCTCCTGCTGTAACACTGCAGAACACCTTAGAGTCCGTGAAAATTAGCATTTTTGTTTATTTCAGAGGCATAGCTGCAGCACTGAGCACTGTTGGCTCCCTTCTCGTAGTGTCGGAGTAAAGACAGTGAACCAAAGCATAGAAGTAGGAGTCAGGTACGCTGAGGCTGTGGCCCAGCTCTGCCCCAGGTTATCCACTTGATGAAGCTCAGACCTCCCCACCTGTCTGTGACTCCATTCCTTCATCTACTAAATGGGGATGCCGGAACTGGTTCTACCTACCTCACAGAAAAGCCAAAATTGTCTTTAAAAGTAAAATGCAATGAAAACCAAAGCAAAATGGAACAGACAAAAATATTATTAGCCTCGGTAGTAGCATATGAATTCCTCGCCTAAATGTGAGGATTATCAGGCTATTTCATTTGTTCCTACTGAGGTTTACATGGCAGATAGGACTTTTGGGGCAAGTGATCGTGGCTCACCATTCCAGGAATGTCCTTGCTGGAAACCGTCCCCGCCTTCCAGCTAAGAAGAGGACCTTCTCTGAGAGCAGAGGACTCGAGGACTCCATTTCAGGAGATTGTGTACAAACACATATTGGCTTGAACCAAATCTTCCAGCCTCCCTCCACATGTGGCACAAAGTCTAAAGCCTGACAATAGAGACCATTCGTTGTACCCTTACTGTAAGGCACTGTGCCCCCTGCTTTACGTGCACGATCTCATTTAATCTTTGCCACAACTCCAAGAGGTAGATATTGTCCTCATTTTACAGATCAGGAAAACTGAGCCCCAAAAAAGTGAAGTGGTAGAACCGGAATTTCTTTACTAAGGTTAGAAAGACCGTGGCTTTTAAGCTCATGTAATTTACCAGAAATCTGTCAGATAGAAATGGCAAAATGTCCCCCAAAATTTCATTGTTTGAAACAACTTGCTTTCTACCAATGACTGCCTACGACTCTAGAAAGGGCAAAGATGACAAGTCACTCGTGGCTGAAATTAGTTTGAGAAGTTTTTGCTCTGAGCGAAGAAGCAGGTATTCTGATGTATGTCTTTCATGTCTTCTGACCCATGAACTGGAAAAGGAGAAGAAATAAGAACGAAGGAGCCATTTTGAAAGCCTTTTAAGAAAATCTAAAGTATGGTCTCTTCTGCAAGATGTTTTCAGCAAAGAAAGAGTCTTACTGTCATTTTTAACAAGAGTTTAGATAGTTCCAAAATGGTCATGTTTCTATTTTATATTTTAGTGCTATGATAGGATATGCTTTCCTAGGCTAGACTTCTGATGATAAAGAATCCGTTTTTCATCTTTATGCCTTGATGTGCTCTTTGTGGACAGAGCTCTTTGTGTGCTGGAGCACACATCCAGGTTCTCCTTCCCTGGCAGCAGGGGAAGGGGGAAACTCTAGGGCTCTCAAGAACCCCTACCTTTGCATACAGGTGACAATAGAGTCAATCCCTAGAGAAAAGATGGCTTGCAATCCTGCTTGATCTTCTGCTCAGTTCTTTCTTTTCCATTTATATGCAGGGTTCAGTACATGTGTGGACGTGGGAGATGAGCCAGAGCTGAGACCGTGAACACTTGGGGACTTGGGAGGCATTAGAAGGTAGAGTTTAGAAATATTGGCTTAGAGCTCAGACAGACCTGGATATAAGTCCCTGCATGACCGCTTAGTAGCCTCATGAGCATGAGCCTGCTTCTCTAAGCCTCTCCTCCTTTGCTAAATGAGGGCAATGATATATTTTATATGATCTGTTCTATAAATATTTTATAATTATGCTGAGGCTTTTGTAAATACTAAATAAATCATATTACTGCTATTTAACATTTAACAAATATCATGAACCAGTGAGATAGACGCAAGTAAACATATGGTAGAGTTTTTGGCTTTCCAGGAGTTGTAATACTTGTGAATAACTATAGCAAGATAGTAAGCCCCAGATAAATGGTATACAGTGCACCCCAGTAGGAGCTCATGGCTCTGGTTGAGGGGTGGTAAAACCTGTAGCTCCTTGTTGGGGTGGCCAGGGCAGGCTGCGTGTTGAGGCTTCTAGACCTTAACAGCTAGTATTTTTTTTTTTTTATTATGTTATGTTAGTCACCATACAGTACATCATAAGTTTTTGATGTAGTGTTCCATGATTCATTGTTTGTGTATAATACCCAGTGCTCCATGGAATACCTGCCCTTCTTAAAACCCAACACCAGGCTAACAGGTCCCCCCACCCCCGTCCCCTTCTAAAACCCTCAGTTTGTTTCCTGGACTCCATATCTCTCATGGTTCGTCTCCCCCTCTGATTTCCGCCCCCCCTTCATTTTTCCCTTCCTTCTCCTAATGTCCTCCATGCTATTCCTTATGTTCCACAAATAAGTGAAACCATATGATAATTGTCTTTCTCTGCTTGACTTATTTCACTTA
>NW_027705054.1:0-338 GCF_054177405.1 Leptonychotes weddellii | reverse complement strand
CTTTGTTAGTAGTGAGAAGCCCTTTCCCTCTCAGAAGTGACCTGGTTTCCAGAAGACATGAGACGGTCCCCCTCCTCTAATAGCCCCGTGTGACCAGGCTGTGGAGAGGCCTCAGAGACCTCCCTTTTCTCTGTTACACGAATTTAAGTGGATGAGAGGAACACCAAGCCTATGAAGAGCCAGAAACCAAAGTTAGAAAAGACGCCCCACAGGGTACCGTGATCAAGCGAGGATGGGAGGCCTAGGGCCCCGACTCAGAGGGCCAGCAGAAAGAATGATCAACAGTTTCATGAATTTCAAATGAGAAGAATAACGTTACCTACCTGCGAGATTCGCAT
>NW_027705053.1:0-338 GCF_054177405.1 Leptonychotes weddellii | reverse complement strand
TCTCCTTCAAGTTTTGAGTTCCAGGGGTGTATTGCTACTGGAGGCCCCCTCTGCTTCCTTCAAAAACAGAACCAACAGGAGGGGCGGAGCAAGATGGCGGAGGAGTAGGAGACCTGGATTTCGTCTCCTCTCAGGAATTCAGCTGGATAGGGATCAAACCATTCTGAACACCTACAAACCCAACAGGAGATCGAAGAAAGGAATAGCAACAACTCTCTGAACAGAAAAGCGACCACTTTCTGGAAGGTAGGACGTGCGGAGAAGGGAATCCGAGGCGATATTCGGGAGGATAGACGGCGGGGGAGGGGCCTCCGTCGGCCGCTTCTGGCAAGTGATAG
>NW_027705052.1:0-338 GCF_054177405.1 Leptonychotes weddellii | reverse complement strand
CTCCTGAAATAATAAAAGAGCCATATATCCATTCATTCCGAGCCCCCTTTAAATTCCTGGGGTCTCTGAAGTCTCTCTCTGGACCTTGGGGCTGGTGCTGCAAGGAGATAAATCTTCAGTTACTGTATTCTTCTACAACATATGTAAAGATACATTTTTATACCACAAAAAATAAAGAATATGAAGTAAGGATAAGAGGACAGGTTCAGATATTAAGTGCCATTTCTTCTCCTTATTAAATCAGTGGACAACTTTACATCTCATTTTCCCTTTTTCCAGGTCACAGAGATGTTCTTTGAAGTGTCCCACCCTGCTCTTTCTGGAGGCTGCTCTATGCT
>NW_027705051.1:0-338 GCF_054177405.1 Leptonychotes weddellii | reverse complement strand
TCTATCTATCAATCTATCAATCTATCTATCAATCTATCTATCAATCTATCTATCTATCTATCTATCAATCTATCTATCTATCTATCTATCAATCTATCATCTATCTATCTATCTATCAATCTATCTATCTATCATCCAACTATCTATCTATCTATCAATCTATCTATCTATCATCCATCTATCTATCTATCTATCTATCTATCATCTATCTATCTATCAATCTATCTATCTATCATCCATCTATCTATCTATCTATCTATCAATCTATCAATCTACCTATCTATCATCCATCTATCTATCTATCTATCAATCTATCTATCAATCTACCTATCTATCAT
>NW_027705050.1:0-338 GCF_054177405.1 Leptonychotes weddellii | reverse complement strand
GATGTAATGTACGGTGACTAACATAACATTAAAAAAAAAGAACAGCGAAGTGGAGGTGGGTGATAAAGAGGAGCCCTCAAAGGAAGCTGAAGGAGGAGGCCAGAGGCGTGGGAGAGAAACCACGAGAGAAGACTCACAGAAACCAGCGAGGAGAACGTTTCAAGAAGGCGGGCACAGTCATGAACCAAAGACTCTGAAGAAGTCAAGTAAGATGATCAACCATCTTGATGACTGGATTATGGTACTGGCTGCCTTATGAGGTTCTTCCAGGATACAAGGAAGGGACTTCTCAATTTACCTTAGGACAGTGGTTCTCAAACCTGAGCATGCATCAGAAT
>NW_027705049.1:0-338 GCF_054177405.1 Leptonychotes weddellii | reverse complement strand
CGTAGGGGTCTGCGATTTTATGACGGCGTTTTTGCCCTTTCAGGGCCCACAGGTGGAGGAAGGCGTTAGCTGGCCGCGATGGAAGGAGGCAGCTCAGGTGGAAGGAGGGTGCGGTCCGGCCCAAAGGTGGCACTGGGATGACCGTTGTTCCTGGTGAGGTCGCCTGCCCCGTCACAGGTGTGACCCTGAGGTCCAGCTCTCCCACGCTCCTCCAGCCCCAGGATGGACGTGCTCCTTCCCACTCAGACTAGGCAGTGACAAAGCTCTGCCCGCCTCATTTCCTGCCAGCACCTGGGCAGGGTCTTTCTGAACCTCATCTTGGTTGTCTACACCCCCTT
>NW_027705048.1:0-338 GCF_054177405.1 Leptonychotes weddellii | reverse complement strand
AGAAATGGAATAGGTATTAATCCACATATCTCAATAATCACTTTAAATGGCAATGGCCTAAACATATGATCTAAAAGACAAACTGTCTGAATGGATAAAAAAAATAAGACCCAACTCAACTAGACATTGTCTACAAAATCTCACTTTCACTGTAAAGACGCAGATTAAGAGTATGGGGATGGAGAAAGACCACAGTGACACTAATTTTAAAAAGCTGGGATCACCGTATGAGATCAACAACTACAGAGCAAGGAAAATGACCTGGGGCTCAGCAGGAGGGAGGGAGGAATGAGTAGGGGCAGCAATGGAGGACGTTCAGGGCAGTGAAACTACTCTGT
>NW_027705047.1:0-338 GCF_054177405.1 Leptonychotes weddellii | reverse complement strand
TCATAGATGGATTTTATGAGCTTGAGGAATGTTCCCTCTATCCCTATACTCTGGAGAGTTTTAATCAGGAAAGGATGTTGTATTTTGTCAAATGCTTTTTCTGCATCAATTGAGAGGACCATATGGTTCTTCTCCCTCCTCTTATTAATGTGTTCTATCACATTGATTGATTTGTGAATGTTGAACCATCCTTGCATCCCGGGGATAAATCCCACTTGGTCGTGGTGGATGATCCTTTTAATGTATTGTTGGATCCTATTAGCTAGGATTTTGTTGAGGATTTTGGAATCCATATTCATCAGGGATATCGGTCTGAAATTCTCCTTTTTGATGGGGTC
>NW_027705046.1:0-338 GCF_054177405.1 Leptonychotes weddellii | reverse complement strand
TAGTATGTATATTTGTCATAATTAATAAATTGATATTGATACATTATTATTATACAAAGTCCATACTTTCTGCAGATTTCCTTAATTTTATCTAATGTGATTTTTCTCTTCCAGAATCTCCTATACCATACAATCTGGTTATTTCTTCTCAGGCTCCTCTGACTTTGATAGTTCTAGAAATTTTTTTTTTTTTTTTTTTGCTCTGGAAGAAGCTTTATGTTTTTTGTTTTGTTTGTTGTTTTTTAAAATTTTTTATTGTTATGTTAATCCCCATACATTACATCATTAGTTTTAGATGTAGTGTTCCATGATTCATTGTTTGTGCATAACACCCAGGG
>NW_027705045.1:0-338 GCF_054177405.1 Leptonychotes weddellii | reverse complement strand
GGATCGAGTCCCGCATCGGGCTCCCTGCTCGGCAGGGAGTCTGCTTCTCCCTCTCCTGCTCCCCCCTCTTGTGCTCTTTCTCTCTCTCACTCTCTCTCTCAAATAAATAAATAAAATCTTTAAAAAAAAAAAAAAAGAGTCAGATGCTTACCTGACTGAGCCAGACAGACACCCCTACTAATAGAATTTTTAAAGACTTATGAGACAATTAGATTTTCTATGTTCTCCTAAATCCCTTGTGGTAATATATGTTTTGATTTTTTTAAAGAAAATTGATTCCTTCCAAATTCCAAATGTGGTGGTATAGAATGCTTTAGTATACCCTTATAATATTAAAG
>NW_027705044.1:0-6159 GCF_054177405.1 Leptonychotes weddellii | reverse complement strand
GCAGAAGACATGAACAGACATTTTTCCAAAGAAGACATCCAAATGGCCAACAGACACATGAAAAAGTGGCCAACATCGCTCGGCATCAGGGAAATCCAAATCAAAACCTCAATGAGATACCACCTCACACCAGTCAGAATGCTATAAACTTTTTGAAAGGAATTCATTGGTTACTATCCAAATAAAAAAGAAACATGCGATCTCTTCATTAGTAGGTAAGAAATTTTCCCTTAGAAGCATATTCCACTAGTTCCCCATGCCTGCCTCTTCGTTGGTGTGTCAGCAGGCTTAGCTGGGTCTCGTTCAAATCTCCTGTTTTTATGTGATCATAATCTAGGGCCAGAGACAAAAGGTGAGTGGGATATGTGCAATGGACTTGCCATCCACCATGCATCTGGCTAATTGCTTGTCCAAGTTGGCAAAACCAAACTCTCTCATGGATTGGTGTGACGTCTAGACAGTAATGGGCAAAGGAAGATGACTATTTGGCTTCAGGTTCCAGCTGTGTGCTTCAATATAGCTTTGCTAGTGAACCCCAAATTTGCGGAATTTGGGGCAATTCCCATCATTAATAAACACTTCTTTTTATTTTCCTTTTCCTCTGTGTTTCTCTTTACCATGAGTTAAAACACACTGAAGGGACAAATAGTTGATATCCTAAATACTTCCAATTAAATCCCTTTCTATACATTTATCTATAGGTCCATTCATATAAATGCCTGAATTTATATGTATGGAATCTTGCTTCCAACACTGTTGTAATAACAAGGCAGAAGAAAACAATGTTTATTATTCAGGGACTGTTCAAATAAATTATGATGTAACCTTAAAAAGAGATACTATATAATTATTTTAAAAGCATAATGTAAATGTATATATGCTGGTATGAGGTAATATGAATAAAAATAGCAAGGCGGAAACCAGAAGTGTAACATGATTCTTTACATAAAAACACACACACAGATACACACAAAACACACACACTCACACTCTGATCTCGCATGTTTGCTTCAGGAGTCACAATTCCACAGCTATCTTTCAAAGACCTGGGAAGTACTATCAGTTTCTGTTGTAGCTAAGTAAAAGAGTAAGAAATAGTGGTAGGATGTAGGATGAATTTCACACTTAAATGAATTCAAATTTAGTTTTAAATTTTTTAATTACCATATTGTCCATACAAAACCAAGAACAATTTGCCTCAAACTGCCTGTGGGTGAATCCTGATATAGACATCCATATTCATGGAATACTTCTAGGAAGCTGCATGAAACATTCTTAACAGAGATCAATATTTTGATAGTGAAAGGTGACCTTAATTTTATGTTTTATACTCTTCTGTGCATATTTTACATATTCTACTGTCAGCTTGTATATCTCTTAGATAATGAAAATGCATGATAAACCAATGAAATGTCTTTGTTAGTATTTAACATATATCCAACACATTTGACTAAGATTTATTGTAATATTTATAATGCTCTCTGTTACCTATAAAATCGTTATATTATATGGCTTTATGTGTATGCTATCTATATGATGTTACTTCACCTGGAGTTTTCTTCCCCCTCTTTACACCTTGACAGCTGGTAAACAATATCCATTCTTCTCAAACTTGCTCATGACAAGTTTGCTCATGATAAGTGGCTTGTTATTCCAACTTTCCCCTCCCCCAATAGTGGTGGGTCACTCCTTCTCCTATACACTTCTTTATGCTACATGTCTTTATAAAGTACACGTCACATTGATTTATTATTCATTAGAATGTGACCTCTCTCTCCTGTAGTCTGAAGTTTCCTTGAGAGTAGAAACAATTCCTGATTTTCCTTACTATCTGCAGTGCTGTGCAGAATGCCCCCCAAAAATTGGTTCACAGTAAAACTATTTAAACTAAGCTGAGAGGAGACATTTCTTCTTTTAGTCTGTAAATCATCCCTAGAATCTAGAGTAAAAGTAATAATTTCTCTTTAGTGAGGGCTTACTATGCTATTTCTTAAGCACTGGATGTATTTCATGTTATTTAAGACTCACTATAGATAACTACTAAGCTAATTTTCCAGAAGGAACTTGAGGTTCTGAGTCATTTATTTTCTTGGCCAAACTCGAAGATCTAGAACGTGTTTATGACATCATGGGTAAGGATTTGACCTTGAATAAAGAGAATCATAAAATCATAAAATTCCTCTAAGATACAAGAAAGCATAAGGTTGAGTAATTCTTTAAATTCTATTTTGCCTCAACAGTAGAACAATGAGGATTTGCAAATAACAAAATTTAAAAAGTCAAAGTTTAAAATAAGCATAAAATAAGTTTAGATATATAAAAAGTAATAACAAAAATCCAGTGAGTACAAATGAATTTGTTTATAAAGCCATATATAAGATATCGCACCATCATAAATTATACTGAAATATAAAGTATTAATTAATTATTGGAACATGTATAATAAGAAATACAATTTTCCCAAGAAGATGGTACAGAAAGATAGGAAAAACAGATAACAGACATAAAAATTTTTAACTATAAAAGTGTGTAAATCTATAAGGACTAAAGATCTTGCAAAATATACTTTGCAAGAAGGAGCATTACAGGAGCCCCCAAAATAGGAAATATCACATGTATAGATGATCAATATAACTGCAATAAAATATTTAAGGGATTCTAAAAAAATAAAATGTCCTAAATCAAGAAGACTCAGCATGTAAGTCATAGTATCATAATTTCAGGAAAAAGAGGAAAAGAGTTGAAAATTGGTTTATTAGGGCACTTTTATTTTAGTAGTGGAAATACGTATTTTAAATAGAATGAGAATTTTCAAATAAAAGAATGCATAAAACAAAATGCTATGGTCATAAAACTGTGTTTAAAAAGTAGAAAAGAAATGTAAGAATTGTTTTTAGTCTCTACCCCAGTATTACTATATTTAAAAATCCTGGCAAATGTAATTCCTTTGGGTCCTCAAAAGGGATGACATGTTATCTAGAATAGAAATTTATGTTTTTGAACTTGAATCCTGAAATTATGCTCCCTACTCTAAAGAGGGGTTACAACTTTATCATGTCCTCGGTCCATACTGACCCCAATTGTGACGGAGAGGTATAGGCAAAAACTTCATTGCCATTAATTGCTAATTGCAAATATAAAGACATATAAAGGAATTTGGAAGATCACCAATACTTCTGTTTCTCAATATCTTTATATGAGAAAGCACCCCCTGAGAAAGGCACTACTCTATACTAAATGACCTGCTTGGGGCCTTAAGGCTCTCGGTCTCCAAGCTGTTTAGTGGCCTGTGTCAAAAAAATTACTTGTTTCGGTTCAATTTCTCTCAATTCAATAACCCCTAAGCCTCTCAAAACAAAGCAAAGTTAAAATGATTTTCAATTGCTTTGGACTGGGATGTGTCAGGCAGTCACCAGCATTTCATGGACATCAATAGAACAAAGCACTCACCCTGAAACCTTCCTCCTTTTCTCATTAATCAAAATTCCAATGAGCTGATTTCTTTTTTAGTCTAGTCTAGAAGAGATTTATGAGAAATGGGATTTTTCTGACTCATGACTTTGAGCTAAGTATGCTGGATATATATTCCTGGGAAAAACAACACAGCTAATCATCCCACTTAGCTCTAAATAATGTGGACTTGATTATGTAGTGTATTCCCAAAGTCCAGCAATCAAGAAGCCTGACCGAACGGAGAGCATGGCTTTCTGTTCTGGGCTCTGTTTTTTAGTGAATGACTTTTCTCAGTGTGGTTTATTTAGTCACACATTCTAATATCAGTTCATTGTGTCAGAAAGGTAAAATCACAAGAATTAACGATAGAGGATCTCACTTACTCAGCCGCCTGTCGTCACCTGTCAACTTTCTACCCATTCATCACCTCGCCTGTCACACTTGACAAGCTTCTGAAGGGCTGGGCGAAGGGGAGGCAGGAAAGGCTGGTTAAATGTCTTCATGATCATCTTTAGCAATGTCAGTAGCTCAGCACTCTCGGTATTTCAGACTTGCCCGTGACAGCTTTTCCGCTAGAGCTGAAGCTGCACTCCACATTGATATTTGTGGCGGCTTGGATTCTGGGCTAGAGCAATGCCTAAGGCAAGCCAAATTCTGCGGTTTGATACCAGTAAACAATATGATCTCTCTTTGTGTTTATGTGGATGAGCTGGAGTGGAATGAGGGAAGGATAACTTCAAATGACAGTTGCCACAGGTGATTAATTTTTTTTTGTCTTTTACAGATTTACTCTGCCTACTCTAATTTAAATTGGTGTTCATAATGATCCTTTCATTTTGCATGAAAGCTGAAGAGATGCTTTCACTCATGAAACAAATACACAGGCAGGAGGCCATCCACAAAGCTGATGTTACTGACTTGCTAAAAAAAAAAAAAAAAAAAAACGTGCTGTTAGATATTTCCTCTTTACTGATCCCCACCTACCGGCCCATTTGTGCCCAGGAGATGTGATTATGATGCAACTGATTGGAGAAAAGCCCAGAACATGTGATGCTATGGGGTGAGGGATGGAGAGAGGCAGCATGGAGGTCTTATTAGGGAAAGAGCCCAGACACAGCTAGACAGAGAAGGAAACAGGTTCCAGCTCCTCATTTCTAATTGTCATCATGGAAAAGTAACTTAATCCCACTGGGGCTCAATGAACCAACGGAAAAATGAACAAAAGATACTGCAAAGGGCTATCATGAGGATATTATACCTCATATGAAAGTGTTTTCAAAGTTACAAAGCATTATTCAAGTCTTAGTTAAATATTATTACTAATTATCTCATATCAAAGGGAAACCAACTGACTGATAATTGAGCCTTTACACTTGGCCTTGGGAATCAGAAAGAGTACAAAATCTCATGTTTTAATAACTTTGCTCTGTTTTTTATGATCTATTATTAGTCATCTTTTAGGTTTCCATTTTGGGATATATATAAACACTAAAGCAGTAGTGTTAGTATATATCAAAATATTTAAGTAATATATATTTAGAGAAGTTGGCAGCATAGAAATGAGCAATATTAAATAGCAATTTTAGCTACCCATGGGAAAATTACAATACAGAAATAAACTAGTGCAATGTTAAATAAAGCCTTTCAGGTATAATGATCATCCAAAACGCAATTTATTTTTATGGGTCATGGATTAACAAGTTGTTTTTTGTACATAAGTAAAAAACTCACCTTTTCATTTTATTTCAGAAATATCCTTAGAATTTGTGATTCCAGTAGAAAATATCAGAATTTTTCACTTTCTCTTTGCTCAGTCAATAGTCAGGGGCTGTATGATGATTACCTGACATACATTCAAACAAATGTGAGCTCCCACATTGATCTATCACTCTCTGGGGAGCGTAGTTCTCAGAAGCTCTGTGTCTAAATAACAAGGTGAGAGTGAGCCAATACAAACTTCCTTTGAAAGAAAATGTCAGATTTGGAATAGAAAAACAAAAGAAATATCACAGTCTTCTTTAAAAGATACATAGGGCTACAATTGCTAAAGTTTGTCCTATAGACACACATCCTCAGGAAATCTGATGAGCACGCATACCCACATTATTTATGGCTGCTAGCTGCCCAATCAGTTCTCAGAGAAAATGAACAAAAGCACCTTAACTCTAAACTGTATCTGAAAAATATTTATAATTTGAAACCCAAAGTTGAGCAATGACATGTTTGCCCTCTGAAGCAATACATGGCATATATTCAATAGGTGGAAACCTACAGGGTAAAAAAATCTACAGGAAATAAAACTCAATTGACTATTTTTTCCTCCAAAACATTATTCTTTTATATATTTAATAACCTCTTAGCAAGGCCGATATTTGATCTCATGAATGACCTGCCTCCAGCCTTCCTGTGCTCCAACCGTCATAACATACAGTAAATCAGATTTGGACTTCCAAGGCCCACCTTTGATCATCACTCTTGTTCTCAAAACCTCTAATGGCTTCCTATTGTCACCACTCACACACACACACCCAGTCTTCACAATGTACTTTTTATTTTTTTATTATTTTTTTTTAAATTTTAAAAGAGAGACACAACGAGAAAGGGAACACAAGCAGGGGGAGTGGGAGAGGGAGAAGCAGGCTTCCCGCGGAGCAGGGAGCCCGATGCGGGGCTCGATTCCAGGACCCTGGGATCATGACCTGAGCC
>NW_027705043.1:0-338 GCF_054177405.1 Leptonychotes weddellii | reverse complement strand
TCCGCCCCCCGGAGCCCTACAATTTAACTCAACTCTAACACTACCTACGTGGAGACAGTGGCAGATCCCACAGGTTAAGGGCTCAGTTCCACCAGACTGCCCCCCACTTCAGATGCCAATCCCAAGTAGCTTTGTCCATTTTGGCTACAAATCAGATGTTCTCACAACTCATTCCTCAAGTTTATTTATTTATTTATTTATTTTTAAAGATTTTATTTATTTATTTGGCAGAGAGAGACACAGCGAGAGAGGAACACAAGCAGGGTGAGGGGCAGAGGGAGAAGCAGGCTTCCCGCCTAGCAGGGAGCCCCAGGCGGGGCTCGATCCCAGGACCCTGG
>NW_027705042.1:0-338 GCF_054177405.1 Leptonychotes weddellii | reverse complement strand
TAAGGAGGTGCAACTTTCCTATTCCATTTCTACCACCAATGCAGTGCTTAGAACAGAACAGGAAGAGAAGAAACCAACACTGACTGAATGCCTAATAAGTGCAGAGTATATAAACATTAATCTTCACAACCATCCTGTAAAGTATATATTACCATCCCCATTTTACAGATGAGTAGACAGGTTCAGAAAGGTTGAGTATTTTTCCCAAGATCATTCAATTTATTTAAAAAGGTTTTATTTATTTATTCGACAGAGAGAGACACAGCGAGAGAGGGAACATAAGCAGGGGAAGTGGGGGAAGGAGAAGCAGGCTTCCCACTGAGCAGGGAGCCCGATGT
>NW_027705041.1:0-338 GCF_054177405.1 Leptonychotes weddellii | reverse complement strand
TCACTTCTTTTTTATAACCTCCTCTAGCAATGTCTGAAAGAGTGAATCACCCCCCCGCCCCCTGCTATTTCTCTGGACCTCCTACTTATCTCTATTCTGTGCTTATCACACTGTGGTTGTTTACCTGTCCTTGAGAAGAGGGGCATCTTTGTATTCTAGAGTCGGTCAACTAGGTTCCTTCCACATGGTAGGTTCTAAAAAGCTATTCTAACTATTTCATTTAGTTATTGTTATTCAAAATAAGTCCCTCTTGGAAGAATGAAGCAGGGGAAATCGGAGGGGTAGACGAACCATGAGAGACGATGGACTCTGAAAAACAAACTGAGGGTTCTGGAGGG
>NW_027705040.1:0-338 GCF_054177405.1 Leptonychotes weddellii | reverse complement strand
TTCCAGAAACAAGTACAAAATCTGACCAACCATGAAGTGAATTAAATAGCAAAAGGATGAGAGGTTGTTTTGTTTTGTTTTGTTTTGTTTAATTTATATTGACAGAGATTGGCAGAATATGTTTTAGAATGAAGTACAAATCTGTTAAACCACATTGGGAAAAACAAAGTATGAGACTGGAACAAATTTATCACTATGGGTGCATCTAACAGACTGTAATTTTTTAATTTCATGTGCTAGGTTGAATAGTTGGAAATGGCTCTATTTGCTACACAGGTTTTCGAGAACAGGAAGAAAACTGTCACCTACGTTAAATAAAAATCAGATTCCTAAGTTTT
>NW_027705039.1:0-338 GCF_054177405.1 Leptonychotes weddellii | reverse complement strand
GAGGGAGAGAGAGGAAGTGAGGGAGGGAAGAAGGAAGAAAGAGATTTTTTTTTTTTTTAAAGATTTTATTTATTTATTTGACAGAGAAAGACACAGCGAGAGAGGGAACACAAACAGGGAGTGGGAGAGGGAGAAGCAGACTCCCTGCCGAGCAGGGAGCCCGATGCGGGACTCGATCCAGGGACTCCAGGATCATGACTTGAGCCGAAGGCAGTCGCTTAACCAACTGAGCCACCCAGGCGCCCAAGGAAGAAAGAGATTTTAAGGAATTTCTCACATAATCATGGTGGTCGACAAATACAGAATCTGAAGTGGGTGCTGGCAGGCTGGAGGTTCAG
>NW_027705038.1:0-338 GCF_054177405.1 Leptonychotes weddellii | reverse complement strand
TTTTGCTTAATCCCTTCAATGGGACTTCACTATCTTTAGGAATAAACCCAAACTCCTTAACGAGGCATTAAGGACCCAGTCCCTGCGTACCAGAACTCTTCAATGTGCCACGCGCTCATGTGCCTGAATTTTTCCACCTTCTTTTTTTTTTTTTAAAGATTTTATTTATTTATTTGAGAGAGAGAATGAGATAGAGAGAGCATGAGAGGGAGGAGGGTCAGAGGGAGAAGCAGACTCCCTGCTGAGCAGGGAGCCCGATGCGGGACTCGATCCCGGGACTCCAGGATCATGACCTGAGCCGAAGGCAGTCGCTTAACCAACTGAGCCACCCAGGCGCC
>NW_027705037.1:0-338 GCF_054177405.1 Leptonychotes weddellii | reverse complement strand
CTAGAGCTCAGAGAGCTTCTAAGAAAACAAATTATGTCAGCACGGTCTTCAGTTTATACTAAGTTCATGGACTCCATCCTTTAGCTGGTCTCTGCAGGCGTAGCCTCTAAGGGATGATAATAAAATTTAAACTAGGACCCAGTACTCAAAAGAGGTCAGGGGACTGTGGGCTGCTTTCAGCCAACAGACATGTTTTGCTTTGCCCTTACAAAGTTTTATACATTTAAGTCAACATCTGTGCATCAGGATATTTCATATGGGAGACAGAATTCCCAATTATCTCTTAAAAACTAAAAACCTAGGTCCCCTGGGACTCAATCAGTCAAGTGTCCATCTTT
>NW_027705036.1:0-338 GCF_054177405.1 Leptonychotes weddellii | reverse complement strand
TTGATTGCATGGTCCATTTAATGGGTCGCAGCTTGAAAATCAGCAGGACTAACGCCTTCGATTTACAGATGCAGAAACTGAGGAAGACCCAAGGTGGCCAACGATCTAGCAAGTTAGTGGCAAAGCCCGGGTGAAGGAATTTCCACTTCCTTTCCAGTGTAGACATCTGGGAGCCTGGGAGTCTAGGGGACAGTGGAATAGAGGAATTCCAGCATCGAGGATAGTGATTTAGCTGCAATGTCCTATCTGCTCCATTAAACCTTCCCTCAACCCCTCCCTACAAAGCCCCCCTCTACCGCCTGATCGTCTTCACACTGTTTATCGCTAGCTGACAAGAT
>NW_027705035.1:0-338 GCF_054177405.1 Leptonychotes weddellii | reverse complement strand
TACAATAGATGGTCAAAAGATTTCTGCTGAAATGGTAAATAAATGACAGTTTTAAAAGACATAGCCTTTAGTCTTACAGTAGTGTGATTATTGGCAATTTAATGAGGCAGAATAATCTTATTAGGGAATTAACTGTCTCATTTCTCTGCTGTAGGCTTCTTATAAATAAAAAATGTATGTTGCATTTACATTCAAAAAAGGTATATAAAGTTTTGAATCTTTGAGTTTCCTTTGTGACAAAAACCTTTTGATTCTCAAACCTATCGGGACCATAATACCCTTTTTATTTATTTATTTATTTATTTATTTTTATTTTATTTTATTTATTTATTTTTTCC
>NW_027705034.1:0-338 GCF_054177405.1 Leptonychotes weddellii | reverse complement strand
CATGTGTGTTTTATTTATATAGTGTTTGCTATTTCTCCTTTATCTAAGAGATGAAAAAGAATGGATGTAATGAAATAAGTAACTAAAAGCAAGATACGTAGAATATACTTTCTGAACGTGGCAAATAAAACTAAATCTTGCCATATCATCCCTGCTCTAGTATTATTTAATAAATTGAGTTAATATTTCATCTATGTTTCTAGCATAAATTCTTATTTTTTAGCATAACTATGACAACATTCTAACCAAGTAATTTCTATATTATATTACATGGTATATAGACCTGAAAATTAAAGTGATTGCTGCCATTCCTTTTTTCTTTGTGGTGTACAGAATTG
>NW_027705033.1:0-6160 GCF_054177405.1 Leptonychotes weddellii | reverse complement strand
CAGTTTAATGACGGCTCTTTCACTCAATGTCTGTCAGTGAGTATTAGCTCTCAGTTGAGACCATAGCTGGCACTGTGACCAAAATACCTATGAATATCTTTTGCATGTGGCTGTTTGGCTCCCTCACAACATGGAACATGATGACTGGGTTTGAAGGCAAGTGACCATGTCCCATAAGAACCAGGCAGAGGCTGTTTTGTCTCTCATGACCCAGATTCAGATGTCATGCAGTGAGATTTCTACCACATTCTATTTGTTAGAAATGAATCATTAAAGTCAATTCATTTTTAAGGAAAAGGGAATTAGATCACACCTTTTGGTGGAGGATTGTCACAAAATTGCAAATATGTTTTGAAATTCCCAGCATATTTGAAGTTTTCATTTATGATAATATAGGGAAAAGCAAGATAAATTAATAACAAGTCATAAAGAGGGGCGCCTGGGTTACTCGCTTGGTTGTGTCTGCCTTCAGCTCTGGTCATGATCCTGGGGTCCTGGGATCGAGTCCTACAATGGGCTCCCTGCTCAGCGGGGAGTCTGCTTCTCCCTCTCCCTCTGCCACTTCCTCTGCTGTGCTCTCTTCTCTCTCTCTCTCTTTCTCTCAAATAAATAAATAAAATCTTTAAAAAAATAACAAGTCATAAAGAGTCATTTGTATAGTTTTATATTTGGAGATACACCTAGAATTTGAGTTTTATTCCCTTATTTTAGATTTAAAGGAACTGAAATTCAGTAGATTCAATAGACTTTTAGAGGGTCACATGGCTAATTGTGGCAGATCCAACAAATAGAATCAATATTTTCCAAATCTAATACAAATTGCTTCTACACACATGAATAATAATAAAAAAAAATTAGCCCAAAGATATGTTAGGCAGGTATAGTATGTATAAGATAGTCAACCATATAAATTTAATATAACCATATAACTCCTTGATATAGAATAATCACTCTTTTTGGGAAAATAACAATGACCATTTATATTTTATTATTATTTTTTAATCAAAGATGAATTGAAGTCTCTTTTGTTTTCTTTGAATCAGAACTCTAGGTGTTTCTTTATCTTTATTTAAATGGAGTTTCTCTCATTGCCACAAAGAAACATTACTGTAAAAGCATTCTAAGAATCTACCTAGGCAAAAGTGAGGTGGCAGAGTGAGTTAGACATAGTTCCCATCTTTAAAATTAAATTAAAACCGAACATATTAATGGGTACAGAGTTTCAGTTTGGGATGATGAAAAAATTCAAGAGATGGATAGTGGTGATGACTGAACAGCAGTGTGAATATACTTGATGCCATTGAATTGTACACTTAAAAGTGGTTAAAATAATAAGTTTTATGGTATATATAATTTACCACAATGAAATATGAAAATTAAATACTAAATAAAGACAAATTTTAAAATAGGTAGATAGAATCATCTATGGCAATATGGTATTAGATGAAGGCAGAGTTTGCTGATTTATGAAGAGTTAATTAAATAAATTTTTTTATTTTTTTATTTTTTAAAGATTTTATTTATTTATTTGAAGAGAGAGACACAGCAAGAGAGGGAACACAAGCAGGGGGAGTGGCAGAGGGAGAAGCAGGCTTCCCGCCGAGCAGGGAGCCTGATGCGGGGCTCGATCCCAGGCCCTGGGATCATGACCTGAGCCGAAGGCAGATGCTTAACGACTGAGCCACCCAGGCGCCCCCCTAAATAAATTTTTTTAAATTAGACTTTTAAAAGATAATTATAGATTTACAGAAATTTACAAAGTTAATACAGAGATTCCCCAATTACCTTTCACTCAATTTCTTCTCATGTTAACATGTATATAACTAAGGTACATTTGTCAAAACTGAGAAAGTAACATTAGCACTAGTAACTAAACTCAAGACTTTACTCAGATTTCATCAGTTTTTCCACGAATGTCCTTTTTTTTTTTTTCTTTTTTTTTTTTTCAGGATTCAATCCTGGACATCATATTGCACTGCATAAGTAATTTTTTGTGTTTTTTTTTTTTTTTTTAAGATTTTATTTATTTTTTGACAGAGAGACAGTGAGAGAAGGAACACAAGCAGGGGCTGTGGGAGAGGGAGAAGCAGGCTTCCTGCCAAGCAGGGAGCCCAATGCAGGGCTCGATTCCAGGACCCTGGGATCATGACTTGAGCAGACAGCAGACGCTTAACAACTGAGCCACCAAGGCGCCCCAACTGCACAAATAGTTTTAAAACAATTTTTAGAGCCTGAGGTTCAGAAAATATGTTCATTTTTCTAAAATGTAGACTTTTAATGACTTCATATGCATATCATGGTTTTTCCTTTATTCTCTTTAGATTTTCTTTTATTTAGGTATATTTTACTCACACTTAAGCAGGTACACAGCTGTTTACTATTAATCCTGTAAGTTCATTTTTTTACTGTTTATCTCCAAAATTAAAGCAAGAAACACATGTTGAACTGTCAACATGTCTCATTCCCCAAAGCAGATGCTATCAATGTAGATGCCTAAAACCATTAAATCCAACATCATAGCCTCATTTTCCTCATTTTCCCTTCACCCACATTGTATTAATGGTTCCAATATCTACTACGTGACCTTGGGAAAATTACTTAACCTCTTTTTAAACATTTTAAGTAGTGCTAATAGCATTATATTATTTATGAGTAACTAACAGGTAAAAAAATGTTAAAGGAATTTAACATAGTACTCTAAATATTGAAAGCAGAGATAGAATTGCAACTACTGGCATTCTAGTTTTGGAGCACAAAGTAGTGGAGGTTATGGCAGTGAGCAGGAAACAGACTGTAAGGTCAAGTTAAACTTTATGTTTCAAATACTAAGATTTATGTCACAGGCAAATTTATTTATTTATTTATTTAGCCTTATAAGCCACACATTTCAACTTGCATCAGGATCTCACCTATAGAGAATACTGTGTGCATTAGCCGGAAAATAATCAAGCTTTAACAGTTGTTTGGAGAATTTAACACAAATCATGACCTATTTGAGGTTCATGGTGAAGATAAATTTCCTTCTGCTAATTTCCACTCCAGAATTTGTTAATGGCATAGCATTTTTGCAAAGAACATGTGCAAAGAACATGCACTGGTTTGATTTTTTTTTTTAAAGATTTTATTTATTTATTTGAGAGAGAGAGACTGAGAGAGAGAGAGAGCATAAGAGGGGGGAGGGTCGGGAGTGTCAGAGGGAGAAGCAGACTCCCTGCCGAGCAGGGAGCCCGATGCGGGACTCGATCCCGGGACTCCAGGATCATGACCTGAGCCGAAGGCAGTCGCTTAACCGACTGAGCCACCCAGGTGCCCAACTGGTTTGATTCTTAATAAGTTTGTTATAGAAAATTCAAAAAGTAAAAGAAGAAGAATACAAAAGCATCTGTGTCCACATGAAAACATAGATAGTGCTGTTAACTTTGTGATAGATATTGCATAAGTCTTTTTTCTATCTGTGTCACTTTATTATTATGTAGTTCATAAATAAACATCTCTACTCATTCTGAAACAGCAAAATAATATTTTGTAATCATCTCCCTACTTAACAGTTTATCAACAACACATGCATATTTCCTTTGTCATTAAATATTAATTATATTATTTTAATTATATTAATTTACTTGTTATTTGTTATATGTTTTAATATGTTAATATATTTTAAGTAATTTCATATTACATATTATATATCAATCTACAACTAATATGTGGCTTTCCAGTTTCCCATTGTGTGGATTTATTTATTCAATCTTCTATTTAATATTTTCAAATATAAACAATACTATCATGAGTATTCTCCATAAAAAAATGTGCAACACTGTGATCTTTTTCAATAATATTTGTTTATTGGAATATAGATTTTTAGATCAAAAACTTATATATTTAAATGATGTAGATATGGATTTCTCCATTGAAATTATTTACCAATTTATTCTGCCACCATAGTATAAGAAGAGTCCATTTTGAAGTCCAGGAGAAAGACAAATACCATATGATTTTACCTACATACGTGGAATTGAGAAACTAAACAAATGAAAAAAGAGACAAACAAAAAACCCAGACTCTTAAATACAGAGGACAAACTGGTGGTTACCAGAGTGGAAGTAGGTGGGGGGATGGGTGAAATAGATAAAGGGGATTGAGTACATTTATCATAATGAGCACTAAGTAATGTATAGAGGTATTGAATGATTTTATTGTACACCCCAAACTAATATAACACTGTATATTAAATATACTTCAATTGAAAAAATAAATAAAGCACATCAACCATTTGAAAAGGAAAGAGGGGCACACTTTTCCCAACACTTTTAATAGTAGTATTCAAATAGCAACAACCATATATTTTTTTCCTCCTCAGTTCATCATGTGGACATAAAGAACAGCTAATTCTCTTTGTGAATTACAGTGACAGACCAAAAAAACCCAAAAAACAAAAAAAGCAAAACCTCAAAAAATTAGCAATATTTAGAATATCCCAGTGTTATCATATGCTAAGGACATATATGCATCGGAAAAGGTCAACATCATAATATTCAATATTCTAAATATAACAAATATATATACAGCTTTGATCATAGGGAGATGATTGATATCATCATATGGCTTACAGAAAAAATCAAGTTTTGTTTTGTTTTTGTTTTTGTTTCCATCTACCCATTTGAGATGCAGGATACTCAGTTCACTGGACTTCCAATATGGTTTACAGAAGTTCACGGCATGCTTTATTTATTCCAAGAAATCCCTCAGAGAATTAGAATATTCAATGCTGGTCACTTCAAATTCTGATCCTTTCACAATTTGAATGCAAAAAACATTTACATACATATTACAGTCAAGACTCAGTTAAGCTGATTTACTTGTGTTTCATCAAGTCAATTGGAATTATTAAATTTAAAAGTCATAGGAAGAAAGCTAAAACTCAGCCCTCTATTTTTATTAATATACTTTAATATTTTCAGAAAATTACATCAGTATTTCAAGAACTCATATTTATTCCATGCTACAAGAAAGAATAATATAGGAAAAAGTAATGACTAGTAAAAACAATTTTTTCCAAACAAACCTACTTCTGAAATGGTATGTTAAAATAGATGAATCAGTATGGAATTTATGATTAATACTCTGTTGTAAGCTTTCTGTCTTTATTTTATCCTTTTTTTCTTTTTTCTACTTTTATTTTCTTTTTAACATCTGACTTTTGCTATAGGATGATGATTTAGTTAAATATTCCTTTGAATAAAGAGTAGCTCTCTATCACACTATGAGTTCTTAATAAATATTTGCTTAGTGAGTTCATGAATAATGAAATAGTTATTTCCTTTATTTTATTTAATTTCATGCCATTTGTGATACTCAGTTCACAGACAGGGTTTACATCAAGTGAGAGTACATAGAATATCAGTTTAATATAAAACGAGAGAAATGAAACCTCAAGTGATAAAGAAGTGACTCCCAAATTCCTGCATTATAAACAGTCTCTCATTCCATAGAATTACTGGGAATTTGTGTCTAAACACTATGACAGAACTTTTCTATAAAATTAGTCAAAGTAAGAGGAAGTGCCAAGTAAGCAATTATCATAGATTTTTTTTAAAAAAAGAATTGAACATGATTAAAGTGCGGTAAAACTTAGGAACTACTTATGTAAGATTTGCCAATAAATAATCTTTAAAAAAGGTAAAAACAACTTTATTTCTCATGTTCAGACAAAAAGGGCAGAAATTTTACTAAAATGTCACTAGCATCTAGATTAAATTTCTGGTAAATTTTCAAATTAAACATTTGTCATTTAAAAAGTCATTATTAACTAGAGCTAGTAGCTTTAGGTTTACAGAATAATAGGTCTTTTAAAGATGCAAGAAAAAACGTTTGTAAAATAGTTTGAGTACACAATTACTACCTACGATATACACTTAGTATTTAATGACATCTTTATATTTTATGATAGAATGAACACTCTTTTATTATTACATGAAAAAAACCAATCATGGATGAAAAATCCTAGTGGCAGAAGCAACTTGACTAGTGTAGCCATATTCAAACAATATAGCAGTATAATATTAGAATGTGGTAGAAATCTCACTGCATGACGTCTGAATCTGGGTCATAAGAGGCAAAACAGCCTCTGCCTGGTTCTTATGGGACATGGTCACTTGCCTTC
>NW_027705032.1:0-338 GCF_054177405.1 Leptonychotes weddellii | reverse complement strand
TGACATACTTCCTGAGCATTTATTTTAGTTTATAAAGTTTGATTTTTAAAGCAAATAACATGTCTTATTTAATGCTGTCTAGGAATATTTAACTATGTTCTGCAGTTTTCAGCAATGTCCTTTTAATGTGAAATTTAATTATGAAGTGATACTTTAATTCATTCATTTTCAATAGGCTGGTTCTGAAATACTTGCATTTCCAAAACTTTTGCCAGAGTTATGTACTTAAGATTAAAAACTAAAAGACTTGATTTTATCCTAGAAAACTCATTGCTTCTGAGTTGGTGCATCACAATATGGCACATTTTCTATAAGGAGCTCTTTCCTAGGGACCAATT
>NW_027705031.1:0-338 GCF_054177405.1 Leptonychotes weddellii | reverse complement strand
TTGTTTTTTTTTAAGATTTTATTTATTTGAGAGAGCGAGGGAGAGAGAAAGAGAGAGCATGAGCAGGAGGAGGGGCAGAGGGAGAAGCAGACGCCCTGCTGAGCAGGGAGCCCCATGTATGGCTTGATCCCAGGACCCTGGATCTTGACCTGAGCCAAAGGCAGACACTTAACCGACTGAGCCACCCAGGCACCCCCCTCCAACTGTTTTATAGGTAAGCTCCACACCCACCATGGAGCCCAACATGGGGCTTGAACTCACAACCCTGAGATCAAGACCAAAACTGAAATCAAGAGTCGGACACTTACCCGACTGAGTCACCCAGGCACCCCAGTTCC
>NW_027705030.1:0-338 GCF_054177405.1 Leptonychotes weddellii | reverse complement strand
GGGATTCACTTCTCCGCACATCCTACCTTCCAGAAAGTGGTCGCTTTTCTGTTCAGAGAGTTGTTGCTATTCTTTTCTTCGATCTCCTGTTGAGTTTGTAGGTGTTCAGAATGGTTTGATCCCTGTCCAGCTGAATTCCTGATAGGAGATGAAATCCAGGTCTCCTACTCCCCTGCCATCTTGCTCTGCCCCCCTAAATTCTCCCTGTCTTGTATTCTACTGAGTCCAGAGAGAAGGACCTTTCTCTTTCTAGCACCATTTTTGGAGACTGTAGGATCCAGCATCAATGGAGAGTTTTCTTAAAAATTGTGTGTTTGTGTGTATGTGTGTGTTCAATG
>NW_027705029.1:0-338 GCF_054177405.1 Leptonychotes weddellii | reverse complement strand
TATTCTTTCTCCACTGTTTGTAATCCATTTCTACTCTGCTGCTTTCCCAAGGGAGAGGGTTAATCCCCAAAAGGCACCCCATGGGGGAAAGTTGTAAGTGACATCGTTCCAGATAAACAATGTCAGTAATGCAGTCAACCCAACATGCTGTGCTCAGTGAATTTGTGCATGCCATTCAGCTACTGGCCTCCAGGAAAGTCTGGCGTGCCTGGGACTGGAACTGCATAGGCCCAAACTTTGCAAAATGAACTGTATTTGTTTTTTTTTTAATTTTTTTTAATTTTTTAATTTTTTTTTTTATTCTTATGTTAATCCCCATACATTACATCATTAGTTCT
>NW_027705028.1:0-338 GCF_054177405.1 Leptonychotes weddellii | reverse complement strand
ATGTGTTTCTAGAGCCAAAGTCTAGTCCTACTTAGTCCCTGATAGAGTTAAGTGAGATATACAGAAGTTCATATTGAGACCACGTTCAAAAGATGCTATACTTAGGGGCGTCTGGGTGGCTCAGTCGTTAAGCATCTGTCTTCGGCTCAGGTCATGATCCCAGGGTCCTGGGATCGAGCCCCGCATCGGGCTCCCTGCTCCGCGGGAAGCCTGCTTCTCCCTCTCCCACTCCCCCTGCTTGTGTTCCCTCTCTCGCTGTGTTTCTCTCTCTGTCAAATAAATAAATAAAATCTTTAAAAAAAAAAAAAAGATGCTATACTTAGTCTGAAAGGACAAGT
>NW_027705027.1:0-338 GCF_054177405.1 Leptonychotes weddellii | reverse complement strand
GGACGGGTGGATGGATGGACAGATCTAGGCAGACGGGACGGGTGGATGGATGGACAGATCTAGGCAGACGGGATGGGTGGATGGATGGACAGATGCAGACAGATGGGACGGGTGGATGGATGGACAGATGCAGACAGATGGGACGGGTGGATGGATGGACAGATGCAGACAGACGGGACAGGTGGGTGGATGGACAAATAGGATTGGCAGACGGATGGATGGATCCAGACAGACAGGACAGGTGGACAGATGCAGACAGGACGGGTGGATGGATGGACAGACAGGATGGGTGGATGGATGGACAGATGCAGACAGGACAGCTCTACTGGCATGTAATT
>NW_027705026.1:0-338 GCF_054177405.1 Leptonychotes weddellii | reverse complement strand
TGGGCAGTGCCCTAGGCCAGCTGCTTTCCGGCCTCAGAGCCCTGCTGGCAGCATGGCAGACCCTATCCAGAATGGAGTGGTGACTGCTCTCTCACAGGCTGGGAGACCCTGGGCCCTCTCCAAGTCCTGTTGATATTCCCTCTTAACTGTCATTCAAATCCAGTTGTGTCATTAATTAAAAAAACCTTTATTGAAGAAATATATAGTACAGGTCCCAGGTCGTAAGTGATCAGCACGTAATAAGCACCCAGATCAGGAAGTAGGACGTTCCTGGGTCCCAGAGCCCCCGTGGCGGCCTTTGCCGCCGGCTCCTTGCTTTGTGAATTTTTTTTTTTTTT
>NW_027705025.1:0-338 GCF_054177405.1 Leptonychotes weddellii | reverse complement strand
TAAAGAAAATTGTTCACCATATATAAGATTTCAAATATATTAGTCCAAAATTGTTCATTTATTTTTGTACTTTGATCACTACTTAGCAGTGATTCTTCTTCTTCTTCATTTCTGATATTTATTCATGCCTTTTTTCTTAGTTAATCAAGAAAAGAATTTGTATTTTTTATCAATCATTTGTAAAGAATCAGCTTTTGAGATTTTTGTTTCTCCATATTACTTCTTGATTTACTGTTTCCATAATTGTGAACTTTAATATTTTCTTATTTTGTTTTTCCTTCGTCTTACATTGATTTCCATATTTAAATTCTCATATTGAATTGTTAGCTCATTAATTT
>NW_027705024.1:0-338 GCF_054177405.1 Leptonychotes weddellii | reverse complement strand
TCATTAGTTTTTGTAGTGTTCCATGATTCACTGTTTTCATGTAACACCCAGTGCTCCATGCTGTACATGCCCTCCTTAATACCCATCACTGGGCTAACCCATCCCCCCACCCCCTCCCCTCTAAAACCCTCAGTTTGGTTCCCAGAGTCCATAGTCTCTCATGGTTTGTCTCCCCCTCTGATTTGCCCCCCTTCATTTTTCCCTTCCTTCTCCTAATGTCCTCCGTGCTATTCCTTATGTTCCACAAATAAGTGAAACCATATGATAATTGACTTTCTCTGCTTGACTTATTTCACTTAGCATAATCTCCTCCAGTCCCATCCATCCGCAACCCCTTT
>NW_027705023.1:0-338 GCF_054177405.1 Leptonychotes weddellii | reverse complement strand
TTTAGGCTTTTACAGGATGAAATACTTTTGACTATATTGTGTGTGGACATAAACGTTCATTATAATATTTTAAGTATTTCTATTTACTACTAGTAAATGTGGCCCAATTTTAATCAGGATCTTGACATTCATTGTTTATAATTTGTTTGAAAGTTTTGAATTTATACACTTGTTTATACTAAGGAAATTTGCCTGTTCATTGTCTTAAACTGAACAGACTAAATTTAAGTGATATAGTTTGAATAGAAAGAACTAAGAAACTGCTAACATCTGCCTTCCCACATACAAACTCACAACCAATGATGAAACACATTTAAATTTAGAGAATCTTGTAAGAA
>NW_027705022.1:0-6160 GCF_054177405.1 Leptonychotes weddellii | reverse complement strand
TTTTTTTTTTAAGATTTTGTTTGTTTATTTGACAGAGAGAGACACAGCGAGAGAGAGAGAACACAAGCAGGGGGAGCAGGAGAGGGAGAAGCAGGCTTCCCGCCGAGCAGGGAGCCCGATGCGGGGCTCGATCCCGGGACCCTGGGATCATGACCTGAGCCGAAGGCAGACGCTTAACGACTGAGCCACCCAGGCACTCCCCTTGATTTTCTTTGTTGTTGCCATCATGACAGGTCTTTGCTCACAGCCACAGGCGCCGGCCAGGTGGGCCCAGCTGTGCCCGGCTCCTCCTGCCATGGCCAGAGAGGCATGACAGCATCTCCAAGCCCAGGTCCAGGAGTGGCCTGACAACTTCCTAGCCACCCCCCCCTGCCTTTCATTTCAAGCAAAACAGACCCTGCTGTCTGCTGTGTTCTCCCCACGCCCGGGGCTTTCCTGCTGCCCGCCCCCACACCCATACTTGGTGCCTGGAGGTGTCCCAGGAAGCTGACTCTAGCGTGCTATTATGGACTGGCTCGCCCCAGCCATCTGGCAAGAGCCCCGCTGCTGGCGCTCAGTGCTGTACTGCGAGTTCCTGGCACAGGCGAGTGATCGCTAGAACTTTCTCTAGTGGTGAACTGGGATGGGACAGACACCTATGGGAAGAGAATGTCCTGGGGGTGCAGTAGTAGTAGTCGAACGCTGGGGGGGAGCGCAATGATCAGAGCCCCGGCAGCGGATGCAGGCGGCTGTGAGCGCGCTGGAGGAGGTCGACGGACGGCCGAGCGGGCCAGCCACCCACTCAAGGCCACGTCTCAAAGCTGGGGCAGCGTTTCAAAGCATAGATAAGGAGACTGTCGGCCCTGTAGCTGTAAGACAGAGGGAGGAGGGGCTCCAGGGAAGGCTGAGCTCTCCAGCCGGCGGTCTCCCCTGTCAGGAGTGGGGCCTGATTGGGAGGACTGGAGCCAAGAGCCTCGGAGGTGGGGACAGCTAGGGGCAGCCCACTGCAAACTTGCCCCCCCGCCCCCGGGGCTCCCTCTGGAAGCTCTGGGCTGGCAGAACTGGCCACACCCCACGTTGAAGGCCAGTTTCTCCCCTGTCTCCCCAGAGAGGTCACACCCCTGCATCCTTGGGCTAGCGGTCTGTGTCTTGCACTAAAATGGAAGAATCTTAGTTCTTTATTTTCTTCCTTGAAAAGCCCCTTTGGAAGTGTCACACACCATGGCCATTCACTGCTTTGGGGCACCATCCCTTGGTCCTCCAGAGCCTTTCACAGAGCTCGGCACTCCAGGTGACCACGGGAGACGGTTTACTTCGCTGTGTGGCCTCTTTTGTCCTGTTCCCTAAGACAAGCTCTATCTTCATTGCTTTTAGCCACAGGCTGACCAAATAACCCCTCCTAGATCACCTCCAATTTTCCTGCACCAATTTCCTTGTTAGGGTTTATAGTGGGCTGAATGGTGGACTCCCAAAAGATATGCCTACATCCAATCCCTGAAGCCCCTGACCTTATTCAGAAAAGGGGTCTTTGAGCGCCGCCTGAGTGGCTCAGTTGCCTACGTGTCTGACTCTTGGTTCCAGCTCGGGTCATGATCTCAGGGTCGTGAGATCGAGCCCCGAGTCAGGCTCCACACCCAGTTAAGATTCTCTCTCTCCCTCTGCCCCTCGCCTGCCCCCACTGGCTCTTTCTCTCTCTCTCTCTCTGTCTCTCTCCCTCTAAAAACAAGGGGGTGAGGGACCTTTGCAGGTGTAATTAACTGAGAATCTTGACATGAGGAGATCACCCTGGATTAACTGGGCCCGAAATCCAGTGGCAAGTGTCCTTATTAGAGACACACAGGAGGGAGAGGCCATGTGAAGGCTGAGGCGGCCATCGGGTGATGCAGCCACAGGCATGGAAGGTGGGCATGCTGGTGGCCACCAGAAGCTGGGAGAGAGGCGTGGGGTAGACTCTTTCCCCCAGAGATTCTAGACAGAGTGGGGCCCTGCCAGCAGCTGGGTTTCCTACTGGCCAGGCATGTAGGAATCTTGAGCCTCAAACACATAATGAATGCAACTGCTCGAAAAATATCAAATACACTGAAATTCATGAAGTCATATTGCTATTTTTTTAAAAAAAAAACCCTGACTTTTAAAAATTCCCTTTGGAGGTTGGTAGAGCACCACCCCATTCTTCTGAAAACTGCCAGGTAAAAGGAAAGAAGAAGGCATTTATTCTGCTTTTCCCATATGAACCATATTTCAGGGTAGCCAAACAGTTGACGAAGAAAATTCTTCCCCATGGAAGAATTCCAGAAGTAAAGTTAGAATCAGAAAATCACCAATTTCCAACCTTAATGAAATAACGGTCCTAAGTGACGATCCGTGGTGGCAGGTTACAATTACCCTGTGAGAGAGGGATGGGGAAATCTGGAAGGGGTACACCAGGCTACTGAGACCCCAAGCCCCTGGTCCCTCTTAATATTGAAAGACAGGCGCACCTGGGAGGCTCAGTTGGTTAAGCGTCCGACTCTTGGTCTCGGCCCAGGTCTTAATCTCAGGGTAAGGAGTTCAAGCCCTGCGTTGGGCTCCATGCTGGGCATGCAGCCTACTTTAAAAAAAAGAGAGAGAGGACGCCTGGGTGGCTCAGTCGGTTAGGCATCTGCCTTCAGCTCAGGTCATGGTCCCAGGGTCCTGGGATCGAGTTCCACGTCCGGCTCCCTGCTCAGCAGGGAGTCTGCTTCTCCTCTCCCTCTGCCCCTGCTTGTGCTTGCTTGCTCTCTCTCAAATAAATAAAATCTTAAAAAAAAAAAGAGAGAGAGAGAGAAAGCCCCCCACAGTATGTGCCTACCCACCCATGAAGGAACCTGGTCAAAAGCTGAGCTTTAGTCTAATCAAGGCTCCAGATCTAACCACCAGTTTTCAGAACATACAGAGGAGAAAATACATTAAGGATACCGTGGGGATGCAATCAGCCAAATCCAGGCCACAGATACTCCTACAGAACATAGGATCTGGTTCATTCCACAGTTCCGTGGCAAGGAGATAAACGCAGTAGCGAAGGCGTTACGGAGGAAGAGAGATGTTAAGAGACATGCAGCCAAATGCAGCCAAATGTTTGGATCCTATTTCAAATTAAATATGTAATGGCATCTGTCGGATCACCCGGGAACTGTGAACACTGACCAAACGTCAGGTACTAATGAGCAATTGCTGCTGGAGATGTGACCTGTCGCTTTGGTGATACATAGAAACACCAGCGTATCGGTAGGTGAAAGAATGTGGTGTCTGGCCTTAGCTGGCGTCTGTTTCCTCACGATCTATAATTAGCTCCCTTCGAAAAATCTTCTTCTGTGAGATATGACATGCGGGAATATGCCCACAGCAAATGTGCGGCTTAAGGCGACGTTGTAACGGAAGAGCGCAAGTAACCAGCACCGGGTCAAGAAAGAGCGCGTCGAGGAGACCCCGTGGGCCTCAGCCTTTGCCCATCGCACTCCTCTCCATCCCCGCAAGCTGACGGCTACACACTGGCATCCACGATCCCCGCTTTTTTTTTTTTTTTTTTGGTACCTTTACCATCGAAATATGCAACCCTAAATGCTATAATTAGTGCTGCCTCTTTCTGAATGTTACATAAATGGAATCATTCAGTCGAGTGTTTTAGGGTGCGGGCTGGCTTCTTTCCCCTCCACGGTTGTGCTTCTGGGATTCATTCGTGTGTTTGCACGGACTGTGGTTCATTCATTGTCAGGGTTCCGTGGGAACACGCCGCAACTTCTCTCCCGGTTTCTGAGAGCCCGGACGCTGGACGATTACGGCCCAGGGCTGCTGTGTGCATGCTTCCCCATGGGCGCAGACACACGCGGCTCCCCTGGGTGGGCCCCTGGGAGCGGAACGGCTGGATCACAGTTCCGGGGCCCTCGGACTTCGTGGCAAGGTACCGTGCAGAGCTGTATCCGTGTGCACGGGCAGCGTGGACAGCTAGCATCGTCCACAGCCCTGTCGTCGCTGGCATGTGGATGGGTCCATCTTTTTGTGCTTTTAGACGTTCCTGTGGATATGGGTGGTTTCACACTACCATCTTAATTGGATTTTTTTTCTTTTTTGAAAGATTTTATTTTTAAGTCATCTCTCCACCCAACGCGGGGCTCGAACTCACAGCCCTGAGATCAGGAGTCGCGCGCTCCACTGACTGAGCCATCCGGGCGCCCCTTAATTTGGATTTTCTTGGTTACTTTTTTTTTATACTGTTGGCTCATCTCCTTTTCTTATTAAATTGCAGGAATTCTTTCTGTATCCTGGACGTGAGACGTGCACCAGTTTCCGAGTTAACGTCCGTCGGCTCCAAACCACCCTTCACCACCAGCCTGGAGGTGCTGGGACTTCGCCTGCAGCTGTGTGGGGCTCTGCCAGCAGGTGCTGCTGGAAGGCCGCAAGCCTGCCTGCTCCCCGCCCCAGCCGTGCCCCCACCAGCCTTCTGCACCCGCCAGGCTTCAGCAGCAGTGTCCCTGGCGCCTGCGAGTCCAGTCGGCGGCTGCCAACCCCGGCAGGGCCAGGGTCCCGTGACTGTCCTCAGGGCAGCACCTCCGGGCCCTCCTCGGAGGTCTGGGTCCGGTCTGGGTCCAGGAGGCCCTGCCCTCCAGCCCAGAGAAGCAGCACGCCCCCAGCAGGGCCCCTCCTCAGAGCTCCAAGGGGCCATCTCTATGCTGCCTCTTTTTTTTCCTTTATTCTTTTCTTTCTTTTTCTTGTTTTCCTTATTCCAGCCTCTTCCTTGGTTCCCTCAGCACTAGAAGGCTAGCTGCGTCCTGCAGCTGGCGCCTCCATGGAGCTCAGGGGTCTAGGCTTCCAGTGCCGACGGTTTGGCTGGATGGTTAAGGAATGGAGAGAAACTTGCTGGGAGCTTGGTGACAAGGAGGTCTGGGGAAGAGGCAGTGGACGGTGTCCTAGACAGGACGCAGACTGTAAAGACGTCTGCATCCCTGGTGGATGTCGCCAAGGCCCATCCCCTGCAGAGGAGGCTCTCAATAATCAGATGGACATGGGACCCGTTCTGTAAACGTTTTGGCCTCTTGCTCAATGGCTCATGTGTACAGTGATCATGGTTGGAGGGACACAGGCGCGGCTCAGACCACTCCACCGACCTCCACCACCGGAGCTGATCTACTGCCACTGCGGGGGGGCCTCGCCCACCAACAGCCAAGGCCAGTGCTGGGCCCTCGTTATGGCGCCCTTACATGGCGGCCCGCCAGGCAAGTGGTGGAACGCTTACGACACTGGACTGGTCTGTCATGGAGGAGACAGGAGTTCCATCCGTCTCACTGGAATAGACACGGATTCTGGACGAGGACTGGCTTTCCCTGCCCTTCATGGAGTTGGGCGGTGCCTTGTTGACCATCATGGTTTCCCGCACAACAGCGCTCCTGAGCGAGGAACTCACTCCTGAACAAAAGAAGCCAAATAGTGGGCTCGTGCTCATGGAATTCACTGGTCTTCCCTATGCTCCATCACCCAGAAGTGCCCACCTAATAGCGAGTGGGGTGGCCCACCAAGGACATGGTTAGAGCACGACTTGGGAGCGACACCATGAAAGTTTGAGGTCCTCGCTCACAGATTCAAGTGAGTGTGTGCTTCGAACCAGAGACAGATACGGGGTGCTGTCTCCCCCACGGCCGGACTGCTGGTGTCCAGGACCCAAAGGGCACGAGGGGCAATGGCTCCCCTGATTTCTATTAACGCTTCACAGCGCTCTCTCTCTCTCTTTTTTTTTTTTAAGATTTTACTTATTTATTTATTTGAGAGGGGGTGGGGGGGAGGAGCAAAGGGAGAGGGACAAGCAGACTCTGCTGAGTACAGAGCCCAACGTGAGGCTCGATCCCAGGACCCTGAGATCATGACCTGAGCCGAAATCAAGAGCCAGAGGCTTAACCGACTTAGCCTCCCAGGTGCTCCTCACAGCCCTCTTAATCCCACCCCCACCTCTGAGCTCTGAAGGCTCAGAAGTCTTGGTTCTCTAGGGAGGAATACGTCTACCAGGGAGCCTAGAATGGCTCCTTTGACTTAGAAGATGAAAGGCCCACCTGGAAATTTGGGGTTCCTCATACCGCCGCATCAAAACACTAAGAAGTAGGTAGGGGTTTTAAGTCATCTCTACACCCAACATGAGGTGGCGCGAGCCAAGCTACTCGTGCTGTTTGACAAG
>NW_027705021.1:0-338 GCF_054177405.1 Leptonychotes weddellii | reverse complement strand
GGTGGATAGTGAGTGGGGTGGACAGTGGGTGGGCAGCGAGTGGGGTGGACAGTGGGTGGGTGGATAGTGAGTGGGGTGGACTGTGGGTGGGCAGTGTGTGGGGTGGATGGTGGGTGGGTGGGCAGCGAGTGAGGTGGATGGTGGGTGGTGGATAGTGAGTGGGGTGGACAGTGGGTGGGCAGTGTGTGGGGTGGGCATAGATAAAGAAGGGGTGTGGACAGTGGGCTGTGGGCTCTTCCTCTCTGTCCCTATGGCACTGTGCCGTGTTAACAGCCCGTCTGCTGGTCTGCCCCTCCCGCTAGGCTGGGAGACCCTGGAGGGCTGGGACAGCACCAGTC
>NW_027705020.1:0-338 GCF_054177405.1 Leptonychotes weddellii | reverse complement strand
GGCCCTGGAGGGTCCCCCAGGGGGTTGGTGCGGCTCTCCTGGGAGCAGGCCCACGGCCTCGGCCCCGAGCCCCACACGGCGCTCCCCCTCCCGGCCTCGCCGTGCCCACGCTGACCCGAGGGGCCAGGCCAGCTGGCCGGGGCGGGGGTGAGAAGGCAGGCGGTCAGGGAAGACGCGAACGTCCCCAGCTTCCTTGTCTCAAGGAGACGGAGCTCCCAGGCGCCTACAGAGGAGTGTCCTTTGTGCGGCTGTGGGAGCTGAAGGGTCTGTGACACGTGGGGGCCGAGTGTCGCCCATGGCACCGCGCGTCCCTCCAGCCCCTTCCTGCTCACGACTGT
>NW_027705019.1:0-338 GCF_054177405.1 Leptonychotes weddellii | reverse complement strand
TCAGTCTAGAGCCTCTAGAAAGACCGTAGACAGTCCTGCCAACAATCTATTCCTCTGCAGAGTACCTTTAAAGTCATTGTATTCAGAGCATTACAAATAAATAAATAGAGATTTTTAAATCGGTGGAGATATCTCAAACATGAAAAAAAAAAAAAGGATCAGCCATGACTTTAAGAAACATCAGGGGCACCTGGCTGGTAGACTGTGTGACTCTTGACCTCAGGGTCGTGAGTTCCAGCCCCACGTTGGGAGCAGAGATTACTAAAAATAAATAAACAAAACAGAAATTGTGACTGGAGATTTTAAAAAGAAATGGATGGCTCAATCAAGATTTTTTT
>NW_027705018.1:0-338 GCF_054177405.1 Leptonychotes weddellii | reverse complement strand
TTTATTAGAAACTTACTTTCCTTGCATCCTTGAAATCTATTTAGGCCATTCTATTCAAGGGTCATCATTCTGTAAGAAAATACAATATCGTCAGTCACTTAAAATGTTAATTGGTATCCTACAACCGAAACATTTACCAGTCTGATGAAGAAATACGGTTTTCCTTTCCCTTATAACTTATCTTTAGAGAAAATGGCCAAAGAGCATTAGTAATCATGCAGGAAGACAGAACATTGAAATGCCTTATATATTTCATGAAGCTCCTATCTTAAGTACTATGCTGTCAGTATTTTGTTACACTCTCTCCTTTTATTATAGAGCACCATGCCACCCTCTCT
>NW_027705017.1:0-338 GCF_054177405.1 Leptonychotes weddellii | reverse complement strand
GGCGCCTGGGTGGCTCAGCCGTTAAGCGTCTGCCTTTGGCTTAGGTCATGATCCCAGGGTCCTGGGATTGATCCCCACATCAGGCTCCCTGCTCGGCGGGAAGCCTGCTTCTCCCTCTCCCACTCCCCCTGCTTGTGTTCCTGCTCTTGCTAACTCTCTCTCTGTCAAATAAATAAATAAAATCTTTAAAAAAATATATCAGGTGATTCTCTATAACACATGGATGAACAGCTCTGGTGTTTTAATTTCAGATTGATAGTCCAATATGGAAAAATTCTCTCTCTTTTTTTAAAGATTTTATTTATTTATTTGACAGAGAGAGAGACAGCGAGAGAGGG
>NW_027705016.1:0-338 GCF_054177405.1 Leptonychotes weddellii | reverse complement strand
CTTTGAGGATTCCTAGTATGATGATAACCCCCTCGTCAGGGGCACTGTCTGAGGCTCTTCCTTGCCAGGTGTCAGGTACAGAGTGTGCTCTTTCAGAAATGATGCGCATCTAGGATGCGGCCATCTCTGCGGATGTCCAGGGCCCAGCACGGCTGGCTGGCACTGGAGTGGGCACCAGAGTGGCCGGCGAGGGGCTAGTGAGAGACGTCAGGAAGCAGCCACCCCTGGGCCATTCGCACTTGGGGGAAGGAAAGGGAGACCAGGGCTTACTTACCTGGGGACCTGGGGGCAGAGCAGAGGGAGTGTTACCAGAACTTGAGCACAGGTTTATTTATTTT
>NW_027705015.1:0-338 GCF_054177405.1 Leptonychotes weddellii | reverse complement strand
GAGACCACACTGTCCTGGAGGGTTCCACCCCCCGCTTAGCCACCACAGTGACGTCCCTCAGCGGAGCGGACTTTTAAAAGTTCCGATTTTGTGCTCCGCAGCTCTATCACTTGCCAGAAGCGGTGGCCGGAGGCCCCTCCCCCGCCGTCTATCCTCCCGAATATCGCCTCGGATTCACTTCTCCGCACGTCCTACCTTCCAGAAAGTGGTCACTTTTCTGATGAGAGAGTTGTTGCTCTTCTTTTCTTCGATCTCCTGTTGAGTTTGTAGGTGTTCAGAATGGTTTGATCCCTATCCAGCTGAATTCCTGAGAGGAGACGAAATCCAGGTCTCCTACT
>NW_027705014.1:0-338 GCF_054177405.1 Leptonychotes weddellii | reverse complement strand
GGGGTGCAGACGGGCTGGGGGTGCAGACCGGGGCTGGTGGTGCAGACTGGAGCTGGGGGTGCAGACGGGCTGGGGGTGCAGATGGGGGCTGGGGGTGCTGGCCCTGGCTGGGGGTGCAGACAGGCTGGGGGTGCAGACCGGGGCTGGTGGTGCAGTGGGAGCTGGGGTGGGCCTTGTGCGGAGCGCAGCCCCCTGTCACACACAGTGCAGCCACCTCAACCACAGGAGGACCCCTGGCTGGAACTCGGGTACAGGCCCTGTGCTACACAATCGGAAAGCATCAGCCCACCACGTCCTGCCACCCTGGCAAACGCTTCTCTTCCAGAGCCGGCCTGCCT
>NW_027705013.1:0-338 GCF_054177405.1 Leptonychotes weddellii | reverse complement strand
TTGTCCCTTCCTTTTCCTGTTGTGGCTCAGACAGCTGCCTCTGCAGACAGCTTGAGATGGGGAGCAACCTTGGGTGCAGCCAGCCCCAGGCTGCACTGTGGGGGTGTGTGAGAGAAGCCACCCCAGTCCTCCCTCAGCCCGAGCCACCTGGCTCCTTTGTTTCTTTCTCCTCCTTGGCGTCTGGGGTACAAGAGGCAGTGACTCCAT
Source organism: Leptonychotes weddellii (assembly GCF_054177405.1). NCBI lineage: Eukaryota > Metazoa > Chordata > Mammalia > Carnivora > Phocidae > Leptonychotes > Leptonychotes weddellii. The sequence goes on along the minus strand of NW_027705013.1, from coordinate 131 downwards.
CACATAGGAACTCCGAAGCTGGTGAATAAAGTCCCGAGCAGGTGGCTGCCTATTGTCTGTCTGGAGGAAGTGAGCGAGGTTCTTCCTGGGATGGCTTTTGTCTTTTGAGAGCTTCTAAAGGGAAAAATGAT
>NW_027705012.1:0-6160 GCF_054177405.1 Leptonychotes weddellii | reverse complement strand
GGTGTTCCTTTGGGGGATAGACGAGAGGTTATCATTATGCTAAAAATGTGAAGATGAGAGAAATATGTCATCGTTCCTAAAGATGTTCACTTCTTTTTGATTCAGTGTTTCCATCGGTGACAGATTTGAATCAAAGTGACAAAGCTTTACATGGGTAACTAATCCCTTGAGAGGTTATTACTTAAGTGTGCATTAATATCAGTTCGGTTCTTGTTAAAACAGATAGTTGAAGAATGAGATGAATTCGATACTTTTGATAGAAGTTTCAAACCACTGCTATTGATCTTTATATTTTATTACTTTTTACTCCCAGGAGGAAAACTCCCAGGGAGAGGAGAAGACGCACGTGCAGAGTTTCAGTGAGGAGCCCTGGAAAGCTAGGACTAGGAACGCAGAGAGAACTGTGGGCATAAGGGGAGCTGGTGGTTGGCAGGAGGTGGTAACAGGAGTGCCAGTGAAAGATTTCAAAGAGAGCCTTTCCTTACTTGACTGTTTGCGAAATTCATACCCTCTGTTGCTCTTTGGGCTCATGTGTATAACTTCTGGCTGAGTCTTAAAAGACTCAAACTATAGTGTTGGTGGGGGGGAACTTTCTGTTTGTTTATTCAGCTGTGTGTGGGGGCGGGTAGCTCAGCTTGGTCATGATTGCAGCACACACACCTCTTTAATAGGAAGATCATTTTCATAAGCCTCTAGAAACATATAAAGGTTTAAAAACACCTTACTTAAGAAATGTATACAATCAAGAATTATTATTTTTTTTTTTTTAAAGATTTTATTTATTTATTTGAATGAGAGAGAGCACATGAGAGGGGGGAGGGTCAGAGGGAGAAGCAGGCTCCTCGCTGAGCAGGGAGCCCGATGCAGGACTCGATCCAGAGACTCCAGGATCATGACCTGAGCCGAAGGCAGTCGCTTAACCAACTGAGCCACCCAGGCGCCCAAGAATTATTTTTTAACTGAAAGACAGTTGTCATTTTTTTATACATGTAAAGAATCTAAGGTATTTGGTAAATGTGAAGTGATTGGTTTATTTTATTCTACTTCATGATTTTGAAGAAGATGTATACATTGTTTTAACACTTCTTTTTGTCTTTTTGTATGTGTTTCTACTTTGCAACTTGGAAACTTTTGCTTGCAGTTAATTTGAAAGAGTGCCTCAGGTCTGCAGACCTCATCCAGTCCGGTGACCCTGACTTCAGAGTTCTTGATGACGGCTCAGTATACACAGCCAGCAATGTGGTGTTGTCTGATGAGAACAGATCATTCATCATATGGCTTTCTGACACCAAAACCCAGACACAGAAAAAGATTAAGGTGCTCCTGGAACATCAGAAGAAGGTATTCAAAATACATTGATATTTTCAGGCATGCTTTTTTTTAAATTTAAATACTTTCATTAACAATTGCAAAGAGGGGGGTGCCTGGGTGGCTTAGTCAGTTAAGTGTCTGCCTTCAGCTCAGGTCATGATCCCAGGGTCCTGGGATCGAGCCCTGCATAGGGCTCCCTGCTCAGCAGGGAACCTGCTTCTCTCTCTTCCACTCCCCCTGCTTGTGCTCTCTTTCTTTCTCTATCAAATAAATAAAATCTTAAAAAAATTTTAAAAAGTTAAAAAATTGCAAAGAGGCCAAAAGGATAAATCGGTTTTTATCCTCTTCTTTTCCCTCCCCTTCAGTTTGCTTTCCCTCCCTCCCTCTCTCTTCCCCTTCTCACCCACCAACACTGGCTAACCATTGGCTTTGGGTTTTGCTTTGTTAATCCTAAATGGCACCTCCTCCGGGAAGGCTTCTTCCACCTCTAAAGTCCAACTAATTGCTTTTGTGTGTCCGTGTCAGTTTGGTTACCCCTCTTTTGTAAGCATTTGGAATTTTTTTTTTTATTTGTGCAAACAATTTATCTGTAGTTGCTTGAGGGCACGAATTGATTCTTTTTGTGCTTATAGCCTCGGTAATACCTAACTTGTAGTCAACAGGTTCATGTTAAATTAATGGTAAGAACAGTGGTTTCCAGGGAATAAGAGATCGATTTCAAGTGTCACAGTGATTCTGATGTTAAAATGAGATGGGAATCCTGAAGTGTGTGTAAGTATTTGGATACACGGCATGGTATTGGCTGTCATTCGCTGCAGTTCTAGATTCTACATCGTGAGGAACGCCATTGTGTAGGTCATCACAAAAATGATGAAAGGTTTAGACTGGGTTACAACAAATCGATGTTTAGTGAATTAATGAGAAAGTTAATTTAAATGACTATTTAGAACCTTAATACATGTTCAATAAAATTATTAATTAATTGTTAGGAAATAAAATAGCTTCCTTGCAACACCATGCAATGAGATAGAAATCACTCAGAAGTCCAATGGAACTTTTTGGGATGATGGAAATGTTCTATAATCTGCACTGTCTGATATGGTAGCCTAATATTAATGCTTAGTGAGCACTTGGCATGTGGCTAGTGCAACCGAAGGATGGCACTTTATATTTTATTTAATTACAATCAATTTAAATTTAAATAGTCACATATAGTTAGAGCTACCATATTAGAGAGCGCAGATTGGAGTGTTAAGGCAATGAAGAACATGCCTTTTCTTGCTCTGGTTCTCTTGAGAATGTGAGGTTTTAGCAGAAAGGACAGGCTATCTTTAGAGTGTTATAAAGAGGACATGTTCACTATTTCTATGTGGGAAAGAAGAAGAAAAACCAAGAGTGCAGTGATGATTTTCCTAACCGGAAAGTTTGGTCAGTGTTAGAAAAGTATACAAAATGAAATTCTTCAGTTTATGAAACTTTTAAACTGTGGATGCATTCTTTCTTCCCCATCTAACACAAAAAGACCTTATTATCTGGCCGTTAGCTTCAGCTTGGAAACTCCTGAGACTGAGCCTCCAGGGAGGCATGAGGTTGATGGACTGTCCACTCCTTCACAACAAAGTCGGCTGTGATACTTTTATTTATTTAATTTTCTTTCTCTAAATTCAGGTACTGAGGAAAAGAGATACTAAAGAAACCGTTCTCAGGCGTTCCAAGAGGAGATGGGCCCCTATTCCCTGCTCAATGCAAGAGAATTCACTGGGCCCGTTCCCTTTATTTCTTCAACAGGTAGGTTTTACATTCTTTCTGATTGGGAGTGTTTTAATTCCAGAGTCTGTTTTGTTCAGGTTTCATAACTCTTTAGATACTTAAAAAGAAACAGATTTGATTGAAGATATTCATGAAGTATAATCAAAGTAAGTAAAATGAGAAAATCACTAAAAAACTAATAATAATATGAAAAAGACTACAACCAGTAAATGATCTTTATGAGCTTATTCATTCATTTAGCAGCTGGCTATTGAGGACCTGCTATGTCCCACAGAAGGCACTGCTCTAAGTACGACCCTAGAAATAAATTTAGCCATACCTTGGCTCTCATGTAGGTTATGAGCCTAGTAAGGAAGACAGAGGTAGACACACGGTTACAATACTGAGTGATGGGTGCGTGGCAGAGATGGTTTGGGTGATCTGAGAATTCATGGGATCAGCACTAAGTCCTGGGATGAAATGGACAAATCAAGAAAAGACTTAGATGAGGAGACATCTGAGCTAGGACCTAAAGGATGGGAAAGTGTTGTGCAGGTTAGTAATTATGGAAGAAGAGGGAGGTACAGAGGTGAAGGTGAGCTCCTTAGTAGCTCCTGGGTAGCTCAGCCCTCCTGGTTATGATGGGGCCGGAGCAGGGAGATGAGGCCAAACAGGCAGGTAGAGGCCAAGCCATAATGGACCATGTGTGTCCTGTTAGGGAATTTAACTTTTTTCTAAAAAAAAAGGAGTTTTTAACCAGGTCAGGTTTAGTTTTCATAAAGATCTAGATGGAACATATACAATGAAAGCACTTGCTGAAGTAGGGCTCTGGCCCAGTGCTTGCCTTTTCCTATTACTGTGCTTGATGTTTCATTCCAACAGTGTGATCTGTCTCCTCCCTTCCAGTGTCTTCCATACTTCAATGCTAGACCTTGTTTCTTCTTTTCAAATTTTGTATTTGAAGCACTCAGGAGGCATATTAAGAATGATTTTGATTACCAGAGTTATACTGATCATAGCTAATTTTAGCCTCTGCTTTGCTAAGCCAGTCGCCACCTCTCAGTCCTCTTTTCCTTGACCTGTGTCCATTTGACATAGCTGACCCTTTCCTCCTCCTCTGGATACTTTCTTCACTTGGCTGCTAGGACACCACTCCCCTAGTTTTCCACTTACCTCACTGGCCACTCTTTCTTAGTATGTTTGGCTGGTTCCTCCTCATTCCCGTATGCCCACCCCCTCCAAACTTTGGAGAGCTCTAAGCTCAGCCTGTGAACTTTGTCTCTTGTTTATTTATATTCACTCTCTCGGTAATCTCATCCAGTCTCGTAGCTTTAACTACTACTATCTATCAGAGGCTTAAGACCTCATATTTCTAGGACAGATTGCCAAATTGGTATTTCCACTTGGAAGCTTAATGGACATTTCAAACATAACATATGCAGAAAAAAGAAGTTTGGGTTTTCTCCTAAAATCATCCTCCATCTCAATCAATGGTACCTCCATTGAGTCTATTAGAGTCTATTGGGTAAGGTTTTAGTTGTAGAGAACATACTTCTCTCTAAGTAGTTAACAGATAGGGATTTATTACAGCGTATAAGCAGTTAACAGAATTGGGGGACTGAAGACACAAAATTTAGATTGAACTTTCAGGAATGAATCCCCAAGTTACACTGCAGAATCCACAACCAGGGGACATGCTGTTTTCTCCATGATGGAGAAAACATTAGGGCAGCCACTAATTCAGGAACCAAAGTGCCACTGAGTGGCATAAGCATGACAGAAATTATTTATTTTATGTGAAATTGTGATCTGGTAAAGAGATTCTAATTTGAAAAATCACCTAGACTTCTTTCTTTTTTAGCTTGGCCATCTCTGCAGGTTCAAGATAGCTCATCATTGTGTCCAAATGGGGGAACACATCCCTTCACTTTCCAGAGCACAGTCTAGGGCATGCATATGTTATTTTTGCTCATATCCCATTAACCCGATCTCTTCATGTGACCGTACCTAATTATAAGGGAGACTGAGAAATGTATTTCTTTTGGGCAGTCTTGCACTCAGCTATAAATTCCAACACAAAGGAACATGGGCAGAATAGATGTTAGGGGATATTAGCACCCTCTGACATAGTGTCATCTTCACAACACACATCCAACCCATCGGCAAATCCTGTTGGCAGTACCTGCAAATTATATCCAGAATCTAAGCATTTCTCACCACCCCTACTGCTCTCATGAATTCTTGCAGTAACTAAATGGTCTTCCTCCTTCTTTGCTTACCTACCCACCCACGTGTAGTCTTAACAAAACACCAAGTATTGTCTTTTGAAAATATAAATTACGTATGTTACTCTTGTCTAAATTTTCCAATGGCTTCTTACCTGACTACAAGGAAAAGTCAACACTCTTGGAATCATTTACATGATATGGCGATCATCTCCTACTTCTTGCCTGCTAGCTTTCTCTGCTCCAACCACAGTGGTCTCTTTACTGCTCCTTGAACACTCTGGGCACAACCCTAACCCGGTCCCTTTGTACTTTGTGTTTCCTCTGCCAGGAAGAGTCTTCCCTATTTATGCTCATATGTCATTCTTTTAATTTTTGCCAGTTCCCCTCCCTAAGAAACATTCAAATTAACTTTCCCTTCACCTGTATATGAGAGTCCCTGATGGCCGGGCTCCTGCTAACAATGGGTATTGAAGTTCTTTTCTATCTTTGCCAGATCTCTAGATGGGAAATTATGCTTTATTTTTTTTTTTATTCTTATGTTAATCCCCATACATTACATCATTAGTTTTAGATGAAGTGTTCCATGATTCATTGTTCGTGCACAACACCCAGTGCTCCATGCAGAACGTGCCCTCCTCAATACCCACCACCAGGCCAACCCATCCTCCCACCACCCTCCCCTCTAGAACCCTCAGTTTGTTTTTCAGAGTCCATCTTCTCTCATGGTTCGTCCACCCCTCCGATTTCCCCCGCTTCATTCCTCCCCTCCCGCTACCTTCTTCTTCTTCTTTTTTTTTCTTAACATATCTTGCATTATTTGTCTCAGAGGTACAGATCTGAGACTCAACAGTCCTGCACAATTCACAGCGCTT
>NW_027705011.1:0-14477 GCF_054177405.1 Leptonychotes weddellii | reverse complement strand
CATATGCAAGAAATGGTAACTATGTGAGGAGATGCTATGATAATTAGTTTGACTATAGTAACAATTTCACTGTGTATATCAAACCATTATATTGTACACCTTAAATATATACAATTTTTTTTAAAGATTTTATTTATTTATTTATTTGAGAGAGAGAGAAACAGCATGAGAAGGGAGAGGGTCAGAGGGAGAAGCAGGCTCCCCTCGGAGCCAGGAGCCCGATGTGGGACTCGATCCCAGGACTCCGGGATCATGACCTGAGCCGAAGGCAGTCGCTTAACCAACTGAGCCACCCAGGCACCCCTAAATATATACAATCTTTATTAAAAAAAATTAAAAGGAAAGTAGATTAGTGTTCGCCTAAACCTGGAGAAAATAATGGGGTTTAGGAGTGATCACTAAAGGGTACAGTGTTTCTTTTTGAAGTAATATACTTGTTCAAAAAGTGCGCTGATAGTTGCACAACTCCATGACTATACAAAAAAAAACATTAAATTGTACATTTTATTTATTTTTTTTATTTTAAAAAATTAAAGATTTTATTTATTTATTTGAGACAGAGAGAGAAAGAGCATGAGCAGGGGGAGGGGTAGAGGGAAAAGCAGGCTCCGCACTGAACAGGGAGCCCGATGCGGGGCGTGATCCCAGGACCCCGGGATCATGACCTGAGCTGAAGGCAGACGCTTAACTGAGCCACCCAGGCGCCCTAAATTGTACATTTTAAATGGGTGAATTGTATGGCATATAAATTAGATATCAATGAAACTGTTACAAAAAGAATCTAGCACAATAACAGTATTATTAATCAGTAATAGTATTATTTCATGGAATATCTTTTATTGTTTCTTGATGATAGTTTTTTTCTTCTGATGGAGTAAACCTTTTTTGCACCCATCCCCTTAAATGCAGAGTACCATATGCCTTTATAACTTGCCAGAATGTTCTGGTAGTTTCGATCTCTAACTGACCTGGATTTATAAGACAAATGGTGACACAGCTCATCCTTGCTACTGTGGAACAAAGCAGCAAGTGAGAGGTGGAGTGGGAGAGTTGCTCAGTATCGTTCTATGGCAAGTCCTGATCCGTTGAGTCAGAGGGCATTCTAGGAAGACACAAAGAAATTAACTATCTTTTTTCAGGCCTTCTTTTTCATGATGTGAAACCATAATTTGTTAACCCTGGTTAAGCTTTTCCAAATCCAACTTTGATTGCTTTAAAATTACTGTCAATTCCAGCATAATGCTTTCTGTCAGTCTTGATTTTTAGTGTACAGAGGCTTTTGTTTGTATTTCATTTTTTTTTCCCCATGTTTTCATTCAGTAAGAATTTGCAAGAAGAAACCCTAGGGATTGCTATCCAAATTCTATTTCTGAACAAACCATTTGAATGTTTTTTAAAGTCACTATTTCTTCATTAATGAGTTTGAAATAAGCCAATATTAATGATTATTAAAATTTAAAACTTTGCCTAAAGATAAAACACCACCTAAAGATGAATCAGTCATCATATTTTGAACATATTCTAAACTTAACTGGGTTTGTGTATCTGTCATCAAATACATAGCCCCAAATGCCTTATAGAAACAGAAGTTTATTTAATGATAACATGTAAAGGAAAAATGATCATCAATACTTAATGAAAAAATGACTAATGTTTATGTGGGAAAATGTGGTTTTTATTCATATTTAATAAAAGGATCCAGAAAAAAAAAAACACAATGATGCATAGCCTAACCTTATTTTTATTCACAGAAAATTCCGCAAATGCCTGATAATCTTGTTGTTGTGAGGATGTATTGGATGAAGTGGGTCAAAGGTGCTGAGGAAAACTAAGTGAGCCTCCCAGGAAAGAAGGTGTTATCTGATCTGTACACATGTCACATTCAGCAATATTCTGTGTGGTTGCTGCTGAGCTCCCATCTGTCAGATCTCAACAGAAAGAACAAAGATCAGAGATTCTGGTAATTCAAGAAACATCCTTTTACTAGCTGGCGAGAGAAATCAAATTAGGTGGAGCCACATTCTTCCTGTTCTGTGTTACTGATATGTGTTCTACCTGGACATATCACATGTACAAAATGCTTCCAACCATTTCACTGTTATTTTCTTAAATTATCTAGTTCCTCTAAACTTCTTCTCAATAACTAATATATATTTCAAATATATATGGCAATGTGCATTTTTATTGATTTAATATCTATGAGTCTTCAGTAAAATTGCTTTTGGTTATTAAAATAAAATTATTATTTGGTAGAGATACGGGCAAGTGCAGTATTGGTCCTCCATAGTGCTTCAAGTAAAAGAAGAATGGGCTTTTAAGATATGAATTAAATTTAATATTTGCATATCCATCATACATGAAAAATAAAGCTATTCACTCTGAAAGTGCTATTAGAAGGAATTCAGCAAAATAGATATCTGGGAAATTAAGCTGAAAGAATTTTCTTCAATTCCAAGAAAATTAATGATAATGTGCCACAGGTATTCAAATTCTACATTTTATCTTCTAGTGTCACCTCATCTAACAAGTGGGCCAATAAGTAGTATAGAAATATTTTGCCTTTAATACTTTTTTTTTTTACTGACAGCTAAAGTAGCATTGATTTATTCTTATATCTTAGATGAACACTTGAAATGTTTATACAATGCATACTTTAAGATTGAATATAAAAGAGATGTTTTGACATAATGGAACTAAAACCATAAAAAATTTTCACATAGAAAATTAATATACCTTTGAGTTATGGCCCATTGTGCTCTAAAAAGTGACTTGCTCAGATTGAATTACTCCTCTAAATATGAGACACCAAGAAGTTAATGTTTTATTCAGTAAGTATGAACAATTTGCTATGTCAGACACTAAGCCATATACTAGGACTGCAAAAAAAAAATTAATAAATAAGATAGATACAGACTTTTTTCCCCCTCAAAGAGCTCAAAATTAAGTAGAGATAAAAGAAACAAGCACAGATAAATTAACGATAATGGACATATTGGGGGGAAAACATGTTACATGACTGTGGGAACGGTATTGGAGGGATGAAAGAAGTACTAAGGATGAGAGTTTCTAGTTTGGCATCCTGGAAGAGGCAATTTACCTGTATCATGAACAATGATTATTAGCCAGGTAAAAGTTGAGAATGAGTTTGGGGCAACACAAAAGTGTGTGTTTAACATCTATAAGCAGCAGAGGTATGTGTTAAATATCTACAAGCAACTTGATTGTGCTACAATAAAATGCATGAGGTGAGGAGTGATAACAATTGATTTGCTGCATTCTTAGAGAAATCTGTGGAAGTCCTTGTGTAACCATCACGAGGTTCAGAATTTATCTCATATGTGATAGACACGAGAGAGTTTGAAATAAAAAAGTAATGTGGGAATTGCAACAGATTCTGCCAATGCCTCATTCCCATGTCCTTAGCCCAAAGTAGAGGTCACCTGTAGTTTCAATTACAGTTCCCATACCCACTAATGGCTTCCTATATCAAGTACCTGCTTCTCTCTGTTGGCCACTTTCCCTGATTATGGGACTCTATTCAGCCTTCCCATGGGGCAGATGGAAGGAAGACTGCCAGGAAGGTAACTCACCATAGGAGAGATCCGCAAGCAGTGAGATATGGGAATTTGTGAATGAACTTTCCAGCTTCCTTAACCCTCAGTAGAATGAGTTTGAGGTATGATATGCAATTATTTTACAGGGTCCTCAACAGGATTAAGCCCATTTCCCAAGGTGATAACTTGCTTTTTAATACATCATTTATTGACTTTCTTCCATTTCCTGTCTCACTTCACTTCATAATGGTACTTCCTGGGATCACCTCCCATGTAAACTACTTGCACTCAAAGCCTTGTTCCTGGTCTGCATCTGGTGAAAGTGAAACAAAGACAGTTAGGTTTATGTTTTAGATAAATCTTTCAAGCAGAGACATAGAAAAAGCACATTAGCATGATGGAGCTAGAAACTTAGGAAAGAGTTATTGGCTATTGTAGTAATTTAATTAAGAAATGGCGAAGGTTTGAATGAGAGTAGTTGGCAGTAGGAATGGCTAAGTTAGGATAGGTTTGAGAAATGCATAAGAAAGAAACCCAGCAGGACTTGACAATTAATTGAATGTAGCTATAGAAACTGAATGTGTGTAGTGGAATTAGAAACAGGAGTCAAGGATGACCTCTTAGTTACTAGGGTAGATAACAAAATAGAGAAACTGTGATTTCAGTTTTGAATAATTTTGTGTTAGCATGAGTATAGAGTAGCTGTTTACAAGAAGAATTTGCATATGTGAGCCTGAAACCCATCAGTCTAAAATACAGGTATTAGTGGAGTTCAAGACCTTTAGACTAAACGGGATTGTCAGGGGAGAATTGTGGTGTCTCTTAGGCAGAGGAAAAGAAGTCATGAAAAATACATTGTCTAAACAGTCATAGGAGAAGAGTCAAAGAAAACACAGTGTCATATTTGAAGAGAGACTACCTATGTTAAAGATGATGTGTATAACTGTGATAATGATTGGGTGATATCCAGGTAGAGAGTCATTGAACTATATTCTTTGTTTTGGATGATCAGAAATCACTGGGGCCTTAACCGTGGTAGTTTCAGGATCTGAAAGAGAAACAACTCAGACTCTAACCTATTGGGGACTGAAGTGCCTCAAAGTGGATACAATGACTATTTAAGACTCTCTTTGATGGTTTTTTTTAATGAGTTTTAATGTAAACATAAATAAGAGTATTAGACAATCACTAGAATGCTTGTAGGGTCAAGGGTTTTTTTTCTTAATAAAAAGATATTTTCATAAATTTAGGCTAAAGAAAAGTAAGAAAAGAGAGGTAGATACTGTATAACTAATGGGGTTGATATAAGTAGAGAGATTAATCCTGAGTAAGAATACCTTACTATCTACGACCAGAGGAAGAAGTAGTGAGGAAATATTTGAATCTGGGCACAGCAAGCTGAGAAGAACATCCATGATCACCTCAGTTTTTCAAGTTGTCTATTGAGAATAATGGAAGCAGGATTTAAAGTAATGATTGTGGATTTGTAACATTTATCGTGTGACCGTTGACCAAGAACAGTCACAGTGAAGACCCAGGTGAGTTTTGAGACCAGTAAAGTTGTAATAACATCTCCCTAGATAGTTCAGTGATTTTTTCCCCCAGCTTGCTTAGCTCCATGAATTAGAGAACTTATTAAAATTAGTGTGGGTGATTGTTGAACAGATGTTAAAGAAGAACAGGGTTACAAAATGTGCAGACACTGTCAGTGCTCCATTCTGATCTCTCTCAGATCCATTTTACCCTTTCTGTGCATCCCTCCTCTGACTTCTCTGTGTGCTTTTGCTTTCAACCCAGTACTGTGACTAATTTGGAAGGCTGCCATCAGACTACTGGTTCCGTATGCTCCATACATATGCAGAATCAGAGCTCCCTGGAAGTTTAATTCTGCATCTCACCCTCCCCCACCCCGTCCTCTTGTCTCTTTTATTCTAATGATTCTCCCTCAGCTTCCATCTATGATCTCTTGTGTTGTGTCTTACAGATAATCAACAGAGAAGGGGGGTATGTTTATTAGATTAATTGGTTAATTCAGTATATTTTTTGAGCCAAATAGCTCTGGATGTTTCATGACATTCTCTCTCAAGCTATTTTGGAAAATCAGTGGTAAAAGAACTACTTTTGGGACAAAGGTTTAGGTTATGCACCTGGCCATCCACCTGCATGAGAATGAGTCCTGAATGAAGAACATACTGCAGACCCTTTGGTCAGGGACTCGAAAGAGATTAGAAGTGCATAGACAAAGAAGTGTGAACAATAAATATATGAATGTATCTATAGGAGTAGGCACAAAATGTGAGGATCTTTCTAGCACCCATTAATGCACCCAAGAGAGCCTTTACCAAATGAGTAGTACTCAATAAGCAGGTGGTAAGGATGATGTGCAGTAGATATCCAAGGAGCCTCTTCCCTTCGACACTCCCGTTTTTATTCATAAATGGAATAGCCATGGTGGCAGATACAGAAATTGTGCATAGACCAAACTGGAAGGTCTTTCTCCCTAAAGCTGACCTAGTCACTAGAGGTGCTAAATATCCAATCTGTCAACGGTGGGCACTCTAGGCTCTGAAGCCCCTGGATACCATGATCTGTCACAGAGGCCAACCGGCCACTTGATGTTGATTCCTTAATACCCATTTCATCCTGGAAAGGACAATAATTCATCTTTATCAGAATTAACATGTATTCTGAGTATGGATTTGTCTTTCCTGCTGACAGAGCTTCCATCAGCATCACTATTTGAGGGCTCACAGTATGTTTGATTTATTAATGTGGTATTCCACATCATATTGCCTCAGAATAAGGAACTCATTTTATAATAAAGGAAGTATGGCAACAGGTGAATAACCATGGGATCCACATCATTTAAGAATGGAAAATAAAAGTGGCATCCACCTTGCTCTCAAAACACACACACACTCACATGCTTGCACACATCCACATAATTAATTTTCCTTATTAAATATGTATATATATTTCAGTTCATAATATACCTTATATCCCATCTATTGGGGGGTTGCCACATAGGAGGCAAAAACACTCAGTTAAATTTGAATTTCAGATAAACAGCAAATAATTATTTTAGTGTGAGTATATCCCCCAATATTGCACAGGGATACTTATACTTTAAAAATTGCTTTTTATCTGAAACCCAACTTTAATTGGGTATTCTATATTTTATTTTATAATTCTGGCAACCCACGTATTCTACCTACCAGGGAGGCAGTATCATTATAGTATTATTTCAATGATTTATCTGTAGCAAATGGCGTAGTGAAGATTTAATCAAGTATTAAAATCAGTAGGGAATGTCTCCATGCTCAGGAAGGCAATATATGGCATATGAGTAGTGCAATAAAGCAAAATAGAATGTTTTTTTAAAAAATGGTATCAGGTGAAACAACCTGGGAGTGTGCTTTTTTAGAACAAAAAGGAAGCCAACTTCATCTCCTTTCTCAAAGAATATAACAGCTAGAAAATTTAGCAACATCTATACTTCCTGTGGAGGAAATTTGAGGTTCATTTATTACTAAGTTTTCTTTGAATCATTTGCTATCCTAGGTGACTATTAAACCAAGGATTGCAGAGACCTCAGTGGAAAAATTTTGGAGGAAGCTAGTGGGGAACTTGAATTAGTTAAATAGGCAGTCTCCAAGTAGCATGCCTATGAGAATAGAAGTCAAGGGGGGTTTTACTGTGTATTGTGACCGGTCATGACAGGAATATTAGGCAAGATGTGATAAACAGAGTTCAAAACTCCAAACAGAATTGTGCTGGTGTGGAATCATTGATAATAATATAAAGTGAAATCAGAAGAATTACTGTCAGAAATCTGGCAAAACTAGATTTTTTTTGTTCTGCTCTCTTGATGCTATCATTTAGCTTAAACAGAGCATCACACAATCGCGGCTTTGTCTGAAAATGCTGAGGTTGGTGCACAGATAATTCCCAAGTTTGCAGAAGCCGTACCTGCAAATGCTGGAATCCAGCACCATTCCAGACTCCAGCTTCATTAATTTGATAGTAAAATCAGTGTAACATATACTAATGTGTTTACAGAATTATTTCCAGTGCTCACATTGATTAATGAGCCGTTTAAAAATATTGTTTTGCTGGTGTAACCTCTTTAACATTCTGCTTCTCTTGTCCTTTCAATATGCAAATGTATTTTGGATACTCCCTGTATAAACCATTCCCTGATTCTATGGTGTCCTGATAACCTGGTATAATAAAAATGGGGGAAAAATGAGAGAAACTTAAGAGAACATATCATAGCCTTTACATTTCCAGATGAAGAAGCAGATACTCAAAAACTAAGTAACTTATCCAGAGTCCAACAAAGCCACTGGACATATGGATATACTAAATGTTTGTTACTCTCTGAATCTCCAAAATATGCTTCCTTCTCCACCTTTTCAGTTCTGTTCTTCAGCCCCTACTCTGTACTAGATAGCAAAGAGATAGTTTATGAATTGACATTTGCTATTGTGACTTATAACACACTCTGCTGCAAGACTCTTGGGTTTAAATTTCAATCACACTTAATAGATGTAGAACCTCAGATAAGTTACTTCAGTCTTCCAGAGGAAAAAAAAGGGCCACACAAATGAAACTCAATAAACATTTATAGGCACAATGAATTATAGAGAAACTGTAAAAGAAATGCTAAATCTGACTGAGTAAATTATGGAAGGTTTTATATTACGAGTGATAACCTGATAGTTGAAGGATGGCTGAGAGCAAGAGTTAGACTACTTATCTTTCTAAGGTACACGAGGTAGGCATGATTTTCACATGTTAAAATGGTTGAGAAAAAAACTTTTTCAGAGTATTTTGTAACATGTAAAAATTTATGGTATTCAAATGTCATCATCCATAAAAAAGCTTTGTTAGAATACAGCCAGGCATATTCACTTACATACTGTCTATGGCTGCTTTTATGCTACATGACAGAGTGGAGTGTTTGCAGCAGAACCTGTATGGCCCCCAGATCTAAAACGTTTACTGGCCGGGCCTTGACAGAAAAATTTGCTGAACCCTGGTTTAAAGAAGTACTATTCGAAGTGCCCATCTGCAACAAATTCAGGAGCTTGCGTCCGTATGTGAGTTGTTGCCCTACTTTCTATTTAGAGAAAGTCTTCCTGTAACATAAAAAAGGGGGAGGGCCAACTGAACCACGTGTTTAGTCATGTGGTAGATTAGCTTTCTGGCTCAAACTCCTTATCCTATCCTGGATGGAGAGCTAACGGTTCGAGGACCTCTTAGTGGTCCACAGACATTTGGAATACCGCTGTTTTAAAGCTTGCTAGATATAAGAGCAGTAGACCTGCATTCCAGACAGAAGGCATTGTGCATCTTCACATTACTTGAGAAATAATTATAATTCTACTATTTGGGTTTACATGTAAATAATTTGATTGTGTTTAAAAGGTAGGAATGAACTGCAGAATATTGAAAACTTCAGCATATGTAAATGTTGAAAGTTCATAAGAAGCAGGTCCCCAAAGGAGGAAAATTTAGTAATATAATAAACAATATTACTAATGTGTCTGAATGTAGTGTCCTACAGTGTGTCAGTCAAAAAAACAGTTAATTTCAAAGATAAATTGTTTGAAGGGTGAAAAAGCAAACACTACAGACTTCGAAAGTCATATATAGGGTTTTGTATAACCAATTTCTTCAGAGATTTAGCAGTTCTTACCAGCAACTTCAGCTTGTTCTAACATGTCTTTTTAAATCATCTTTATGAAATATTTGAAACTTAAAGATTGGCTCAGCCTGAATTATGACACTCAACCTTTGATATTTTGAATCTTATAGCCTCAAAATTTGCAGCAGCACTAATATTATGAAAACAATCTCTCTTTCATTTCTTAATAGTACTTTCATTATCTTCTCATTTACTGACAGAGAAAATAGATACAGAGTCAAAAAATATTTGATCTTAACTGGATATATTGGTAAAAATGATTTAATGAAATTGAAAAGTCAAAAACTACCAGTACTGTCTCTAGGGACCTCTGATTATGAACCCCAAAGACAGCTACTCAAAATGCCCAATTTTTATATACTTCTTTCAGGTTCTCAAATGTTACTTTTTCTAAAAAGTCTCCATTAATTGTCATAAGCTCTCAAATGAGATCATTTTTCCCTTTCAAATTTTAAAAAGCACTTTCATTGTTTTTTTCCTACCTTCTTCCTCCTGTAGATGAAAAACACAAAA
The DNA here is from genome assembly GCF_054177405.1 of Leptonychotes weddellii. Classification (NCBI taxonomy): domain Eukaryota; kingdom Metazoa; phylum Chordata; class Mammalia; order Carnivora; family Phocidae; genus Leptonychotes; species Leptonychotes weddellii. The sequence continues at coordinate 4,700 of NW_027705011.1, read as the reverse complement.
TTCATTTTCCTCATTTTTGTCTTTTTTTTAAGAGTATGACTCATATTATTATATCCTTAAAAGCAAAACATTGCCTGAAATGTATATTTGGAAACATTAGGTAAATTTCATTATATCACCACATGCTACTTCACTGGATCTATGTTATTAGTCTTTAAAAAAAATATTTTAATCCTCTGTAGCTATAAAATGTCCTTAGAGTACAAAAGACTTGTCATTAGCAAGACAAATAATCTGGGGCCAAGTTAACAAATGTATGTGCTAAATACCTACTGAAGAGATAGCAATGAAGTTAAGCTACCTATCTGCATGGAAGACTTGGTTCAAAGGGGACAGAGGGCAGATGAGCCAGTAGAAGCACTGTCTGCCTCAGGGGACATGCTCAGACCATAATTCCTCGAAGATGGGTACAAAACATGGCCTTCCACTGATTTCTTTTTGCACACATTTTGTGAATAGCGCAGCCTTTGAAATAGCATGTTAAATGATATGTCTGTTGAACATAATGCTGAGTGACGGAATGCAGACCCTGAAGAGCTATACCGTATGATTCCATTTATCTGTGGTTCTAGAACAGAAAAGAACTAATCAAGAAAAATATGCTTTTTTTAAAAAAAGTGATTGCCTCTTGAGGGAATTGACTAGGGAATATGAAGGAACTTTCTGAGGATGTGAACATATACATCAGTGGGGGTATAGTTAAGTGAACATCTGCATTTGTCAAAACAAATCAAATTGTATTCTGAAGATCTGTGCATTTCACTGTATGCAAATTTTACCTTAAAAATCGTATTGTAAGTCAATACTGAATTCTAACTAAAAGTTTTGCTTTTCATAGTGATATAGGGTAACAATTATTAAATTAATGTCTACAAATTCTAGATTTAAACAAGTAAGTAAGTATATTGAAGATAGTAAATGTTGGATTTCTCCCTGTTTTAGACGGCAGTTGCTTACGGAAAACAAAAAGTCTAGACTGCAGCATATAGTATTGGGTCAAAATTGGAGTAGAAGCAATGACAGATTATTGGCAGTGAGTCCACTGAAGTATCATTCTCCACTAAATGAATCAGCATGTTTTGGGGGAAAGACTGATTTCAGAGCTGAGGAAGGGAGACCCTGAAGAGCTATACCATATGATTCCATTTATCTGTGGTTCTAGAACAGAAAAGAACTAATCAAGAAAAATATGCTTTTTTTAAAATAAGTGATTGCCTCTTGAGGGAACTAACTAGGAAATATGAAGGAACTTTCATATTGGTTATCAAAGTAGGGCTCAAAAAAAAAAAGTAATATTTAATCTGAGAAGTTAAAGATGCGAGGAATCAATGATCTAAGTATCTAATAAGAATAGCATTTGCTGGGCGCCTGGGTGGCTCAGTTGGTTAAGCGGCTGCTTTCGGCTCAGGTCATGATCCTGGAGTCCCGGGATCGAGTCCCGCATCGGGCTCCCTGCTCGGCAGGGAGTCTGCTTCTCCCTCTGACCCTCCTCCCTCTCATGCTCTCTGTCTCTCATTCTCTCTCTCTCAAATAAAAAAAAAAAAAAAAAGAATAGCATTTGCCAAGACCACAGGCAGTGGCATTCAGGGAACTTTTTTTTGCTGGACACTTTCTCCCTATAAATATGAAGACCTCTGCTATGGGATCCAGCTCTATTGAGCTAGAAGAGGAGGGTGGGAACCAATTCCTAATTCAGAATACAACTTGTGTCTCGGGCAGAGCCCATTATGTCGTGAGTGGGCCGTTTTAGTATGTCTGTTTAAAGAAAAGTGTTAGCAGTTTGGAGACGTGTATTTTAATGGAATAAAAATAATATATTGATACCTATATAATACTTACAACATGCCAGCCACTATTCTCAGCACATTTTATGTTCACCAATATTTGATTTTTACCACAGCCTCATCAGGGTCTAGTATTATCCTCAGTTTATTTTATTTTTTTAATTATCCTCAATTTATAAATGGGAATCTGGAGCAGAGATAATTAGCTTGATCATAGTCATGCAGTAAATGATTGGTCTCGGATTGCTCTAGTTTAGTAGAGTCTGTATTCCTGACCAATTTACTATACTGCTTCTCTGCCATGTGAATTTACTTCACAGTTATTTTTGTTGCTGTTGATTGGCAATGACAAAAAGAGGTTGCTAGACCATGGTCTTCATTTCTAATCTTATCTGCTTTTTCTCTGCAGATTGTGTACTTTCCAGTTAACTGGAACACCCAACCAGCCCTGGCATGAGCTAGCACTGCTGTTATGATGCTTACCATGAGAAACAATTTTTTTAAAGTGTGAGATTTCATGGCACAGTTTCTTTTCTTGGCACATAGCTCTGTTTCTGTACTACTATGAACATCTAATCATTTTTTTTTGAAAATCAATAAATAAGAAACTCCAAAATGTAAACATATATGAAATACTTTTCTTGTAAAACTAAAACCACTTTCTAGATTATCTTTCTTGTCCTCAATACCTATCAGAATGATAGGCAAGATGCCATACCTTTTCTTAGTTTATCTTCTTATCCCAATTTTAGAATTTGTTTTTAAAAATGTGTTCTTAAAAATATATGCTTATTCCAAAAATATTTTCTTATTTTCCCTTTAAAGTTTTAATATATTTTGAATATATATATATATATATATATGATTTATTTTGAGGAGAATGTTCTTTAGATCTTTCCATGAACATAATGTTGCAGCAACATGTCAATGTTAAGAAACTAATTTTTCAGTCTATTTCCCATATGCAGTTTTTTGGGGTGGTTAACTGATCACTTCTTAGCTGTAATTTTGAGCTCCACTGAACTGTTATGGATGTTCCATTTTAAAACAGAACATATGTGAACAGAACTGTTCCTGTTATGCTTGACTGATGCCCCTGATTGTGCTCTAAATTCACAACTATGCTTCTAGTAATGAACTAATAATTTTGATTATTTAGGTAAAGTCAGGTCTTCAAATTCAATCCTGTCTGTTTAATTGAAATGCAACTAAAAATGCATCTGCCACTAAGAAATGTAGGGGGTTTTCCCTTCAATTTAGAGAGATCCCATAATTTAGGCTGTATGAAATTGTTGATATTAACCTAAACTGCATTAGACCCAGTCCGCATTTAAGTCAACAATTATTTATTGACACAAGAAAACAGGGTGTTCTCATGAAATGCTGATATGGTTTGAGTAAACCTGATGATGTTTAGGAATAGTTTTAGTGTAATTAGAGGATATCTTAAAAACAAAATCCGAAGCCAGATTTATCATCCATTCAGTTCCTATTGTGCTTCCAAAAAAACCATAAAAACGTTATATGGAAAAACACAATATTGTGAAAAACAGTATAAAAGGAACTGAATTCTGGCTTTAGCTCAACACCTATTTGCCAAATCTATTTAGCAATTAATTAAACCTTTTTATCTTTGGTTCCCACATTTATAAAAAAAAAAGATAATATAATAATTTAAACTTAATACTTAAATCACAGTTTGTGCAAGGTTTAAACAAAACTGTATAAGTGAAAAATATTTCATAATGTGCTGAAAATATAAATGTTGCTTTTTGCTATTTCGCTCTGACTGAGGACTCCTTGCTAAGATAAATTTAGGGTCTTAGCAGATATCAACCTTTAATAATTCTCTAAGATTGTCTGATCATGAACTATCCCAAAAGTACCTGCATTTTGGTCACAATCCTAATCTTATTACTTAAACTCCCTCGCAAGCAACTTCTGCTTTTTGTAGTCACTTGAGGAGTTTTGTTTTTTTTTGTTACTGTTCATTGACTGTTACTCAAAGAGTAACCATTTACCTGTAGTTGCATTCCCATCATTTTTGCTTAAATTTTATTATCATCCTAATTATTTATATATTTCTACCCAGAGTTGAGAATTTGAAATAGTAGACCATGAGCTTTTTGAATCTGTTCCTAATCTTTCTTTTACGGATATACATTGAAGCATAAATTTATCTAATTCTAACAACTCATATGTAGCCTCTTTATTTGTTTTCAACATTACACAAGAAATAAATTTCACCTAATCATATGCATTACATCTGAATTAATAGCTTATATTATTCTTATTTTACATATGTGTAATTTATTCCTCCCTCTTATTATTGTGATATGCCATGAGTACCATTCTGCCTTGCCTGTTCCGTATAGAATAAGATATTCCCTTCATCGAGATCTTTGTAAATTCTGTCCCTATGTTTACTATGATTCTTCTCTTTCTTAGCAAATCTCCCTTGTTAGACTTTCCTCTCTTATTTTTATAGCATACCCCCAAAGGATTATGTTCTATTTTTTAAATTTTTTATTGTTATGTTAATCACCATACATTACATCATTAGTTTTTGAGGTAGTGTTCCATGATTCATTGTGCATAACACCTAGTGCTCCATGCAGAACATGCCCTCTTTAATACCCATCACCAGGTTAACCCATCCTCCCACCTCCCTCCCCTCTAGAACCCTCAGTTTGTTTCTCAGAGTCCATCATCTCTCATGGTTCATCTCCCCCTCAGATTTCCCCTCCTTCATTCATCCCCTCCTGCTATCTTCTTCTTTTTTTCTTAACATATATTGCATTATTTGTTTCAGAGGTACAGATCTGTGATTCAACAATCTTGCACAATTCACAGCACTCACCATAGCACATACCCTCCCCAATGTCTATCACCCAGTCACCCCATCCCTCCCACCCC
>NW_027705010.1:0-338 GCF_054177405.1 Leptonychotes weddellii | reverse complement strand
TCCACGGTTTGGCTATTGTGGACATTGCTGCTATAAACATTGGGGTGCACGTACCACTTTGGATTCCAGTGCAATTGCTGGATCATATGGTAGCTCTATTTTCAACTTTTTGAGGAACCTCCATACTGTTTTCCAAAGTGGTTGCACCAGCTTGCATTCCCACCAACAGTGTAGGAGGGTTCCCCTTTCTCCACATCCCCACCATCTGACCTATTTTTAGCATCAGTGTGTCTCAGGGAATAGGGAGGCCTGAGGAGAAGGAGAGGAATCAGGGAACAGCCAGTCAGTGGGGCAGTCAGAACACAGAATGTGTATCAATTAAGTTCTTCGTTTTATAT
>NW_027705009.1:0-338 GCF_054177405.1 Leptonychotes weddellii | reverse complement strand
TTTTTTAAGTTACCCTCATCTCAATTTTTCTTGTTGGTTTTGTTGTGGATGATTTGTATATGCATTTTAAAGGGTCTGAATTATATGCCTTTCCTTATATTTAGCTTGGAGAAATAAAAAATAGTGAGGTGCTTTTACTACTTAAGCTTTCTAGGGGTGTTTAAGTAAATTTCATGAAAATATCTTAATATATCACCACAAGCAGAAACTTCTGGTAATGTATTATATTATTATAAATTGTAGCATTTATACTTTGATGGATATACTGAGATGAATACTTGATTCTATTTTAGTTGTATAATTGGAATTTTTTCTTGATTGTGTATCAAGAAATAAGA
>NW_027705008.1:0-338 GCF_054177405.1 Leptonychotes weddellii | reverse complement strand
CTTCTCCTCAATGTTACCAAATAAGTCCTATTACTATGTCTCATAGTCATGAGGCAAAATTGAATGCATCTCAAAGAAGTTTTGAGCCTGCCTAAACTTTGCTCTCTAGATAAATGTGTGTGAACATTTATATCATTGCAATAGAGTAGCAGTACTTTCCTATTAATCTCGACTTAATCTTTGAGTTGCTTTTTTTTTTAATTTTATGTTATTATGTTATGTTAATTACCATACATTACATCATTAGTTTTTGATGTGGTGATCCACGACTCATTGTTTCCGTATAACCCCCAGTGCTCCATGCAGTACGTGCCCTCCTTAATACCCATCACCAGGCT
>NW_027705007.1:0-338 GCF_054177405.1 Leptonychotes weddellii | reverse complement strand
GGCTCCCTGCTTCGCGGGAAGCCTGCTTCTCCCTCTCCCCCTGCTTGTGTTCCCTCTCTCGCTGTCTTTCTCTCTGTGTCAAATAAATAAATAAAATCTTTAAAAAAAAGAAAAAAAGATATTCTGTGTTCATGATCTGGAAGACTTAATACTGTTAAGATGACTATACTACCCAAATTGATCTACAGTTTTTTTTTTTAATTTAATTTTATTTTGTTATGTTAGTCACCATACGATACATCATTAGTTTCTGATGTGGTGATCCACGAATCATTGTTTTCGTGTAACACCCAGTTGTCCATGCAGTACGTGCCCTCCTTAATACCCATCACCAGGCT
>NW_027705006.1:0-339 GCF_054177405.1 Leptonychotes weddellii | reverse complement strand
TTTTGTTTTGTTTTAAGTAATCTCTGTGCCCAGGGTGGGGCTTAAATTCTCCACCCTGAGATCAAGAGTCCCGTGCCCTCCCCACTGAGCCAGCAGGACACCGCTCCACCTTAGAAGTTCTTAGTGAAATGTTGCACTCTTTTTTTTTTTTTTTTTAAGATTTTATTTATTTATTTGACAGAGAGAGACATAGTGAGAGCAGGAACACAAGCAGGGGGAGTGGGAGAGGGAGAAGCAGGCTTCCCGCGGAGCAGGGAGCCCGATGTGGGACTCGATCCCAGGACCCTGGGATCATGACCTGAGCCGAAGGCAGACGCTTAACGACTGAGCCACCCAGGC
>NW_027705005.1:0-339 GCF_054177405.1 Leptonychotes weddellii | reverse complement strand
GGGCGCCTGGGTGGCTCAGTTGGTTAAGCGACTGCCTTCGGCTCAGGTCATGATCCTGGAGTCCCTGGATCGAGTCCCGCATCGGGCTCCCTGCTCGGCAGGGAGTCTGCTTTGCCCTCTGACCCTATCCCCTCTCATGTGTTCTCTCTCATTCTCTCTCTCTCAAATAAATAAATAAAATCTTTAAAAAAAAAAAAAGAGGATGACATTGCTTAATTTTTTAAAGCAATCATGCTATATAGAATCTATGGAACATTCTAAAGATCCTTATAGGTGACATATATCTCTTGGTTTGAATTGGTTTGAATTGGTCATTTATATATTGGCTCTTACTACTGG
>NW_027705004.1:0-339 GCF_054177405.1 Leptonychotes weddellii | reverse complement strand
ATTGTTTGTTTAAGTAAGCTCCACGTGGAGCCCAGTGCGGGGCTTGAACTCACAACCCTGAGATTAAGACCTGAGCTGAGATCAAGAGTCAGATGCTTAACTGACTGAGCCACCCAGGCGCTCCAAGATAAGTAATATTTTATTTTTTTTTTAAAGATTTTATTTATTTATTTGACAGAGAGAGACACAGCGAGAGAGGGAACACAAGCAGGGGGAGTGGGAGAGGGAGAAGCAGGCTCCCCGCAGAGCAGGGAGCCCGATGCGGGACTCGATCCCAGGACCCTGGGATCATGACCTGAGCTGAAGGCAGTCGCTTAACCAACTGAGCCACCCAGGCGC
>NW_027705003.1:0-339 GCF_054177405.1 Leptonychotes weddellii | reverse complement strand
GCAAGGAGCCCAACAGGAGGCTTGACCCTTGATCCTGAGATCATGACCTGAGCCAAAAGCTTAACCGACTGAGCCACCCAGGCACCCCTAGGGGTCTCAGATGTTTTAAGGGCGCCAGGAAGATATAGAAGTAACTGTCCCAATGGATGAAGTTTTGTAGACTCACAGATCCCAAGAAAGGAGTTCCTTAGAGCCATGGAGGGCCTCCCAGGGAAGCACCAGGGTTGGTCAGGAGAAAGAGGGAATGAAGGGAAAATGTGGGCAAGACCCTTTATTGTGGTTTCCATGGGAAGGGACAGGTGAGGCAGGGTAAGCAGGCTTAAGACTGGCTAGTTTGAA
>NW_027705002.1:0-339 GCF_054177405.1 Leptonychotes weddellii | reverse complement strand
TGGGGTGCCTGGGTGGCTCAGTCGTTAAGCGTCTGCCTTTGGCTCAGATCATGATCCCCGGGTCCTGGAATAGAGCCCCGCATCAGGCTCCCTGCTCCACGGGAAGCCTGCTTCTCCCTCTCCCGCTCCCCTCTGCTTGTGTTCCCTCTCTTGCTGTGTCTCTCTCTGTCAAATAAATAAAATCTTAAAAAAAAAAAAAGATTTAAAAAAAAAGATCACCTATAGCTACAATTATTTGTTAATGAATACACAATATAAGAAGCTAAATTCTGACATCAAAAACAAAAGGGGGAGAAGTAAAAGGGCAGAGTACTTGTATGTGATTGAAATTAAGCTGTC
>NW_027705001.1:0-339 GCF_054177405.1 Leptonychotes weddellii | reverse complement strand
TAGTCTTTCTCCATTGAATAATCTTGGCACCCTTGTTGAAAATCAGTTGATCATAGGGGCGCCTGGGTGAGCATCTGACTCTTGATTTCAGCTCAGGTCATGATCTCAGGGTCGTGAGATTGAGCCCTGCGTCAGGCTCTGTGCTGAGCAGAGTTTGCTAAAGTTTCTCTCTCCCTCTCCCTCTGCCTCTGCCCCTCCTTACCTTGCTCTCTCTCTCTCTCTTTGGGTTGTCTCTCTCGCTCAAAAATATAAAAATAAATAAAAAAGAAAATCAATTGATCATAGATGTATGGGTTAATTTCTTAACTCTCGATTTCATTCCATTGTTCTATATGTCTA
>NW_027705000.1:0-6161 GCF_054177405.1 Leptonychotes weddellii | reverse complement strand
TAATGTATGGGGATTAACATAACAATAAAAAAATTAAAAAAAAAAAGAAAGATACCCTAAGAAGAGAAAAATCCAGGCCCCATTGCTTTGTGGGTGAGGAAGTCATTCTGGTTTGGAAGTCCAGCTTCCTAGAAAGGTTTGGGAGGGATGATGAGGGTCAGAGGGTGGACAAGAGTTTGTCATTTTAAGCCACAGTGGTTTCACCAACTGTTTGAAGAACTGGAGATCTGGGTAGAATAATACTTATAAAGCGAGCTGGGTGAACCCCATGATGGCAGCCTCATTCCTCCTAAACCCAGCCAATTCTAGAATTTCCTTTTCCCCAAATATAAGGGAAGAGAGCTGGTTTTTATTTGTCATCAATGAATTAAAAATATATTAACCATGACTTGCTAGAGCTCATTGAACACTGACAACCAGTTCTTTGAGGTCTTGCTACATAGAATCCAAATGATATTTTAGGAATGGGAGGGTTTTAGTAATTACCTAGTCTCGTAGAAACTTCTCTTGAAATAAAAGGAGATGTAAAGATGTGGACCGTCACGAGAATACAGATGAAGTAGCCCCACTGTGCTACAGCACACAGTTCTTCTACCACCAATCCTGGGCATCTCCAGGGAAACCCTAGGCCTTGGTAAAGTCTAATTTGAAAATCACTTGTGTAGGGCCATATGGATGGCTCAGTTGGTTAAGCACCTGCCTTTGGCTCAGGTCATGATCCTTGGGTCCTGGGATCAAGCCCCACATTGGGTTCTCTGCTCAGTGGGGAGTCTGCTCCCTCTCCCTCTGCACCCTGCTCATGCTTGCTCTCAAATAAATAAATAAAATTGTTAAAAAAAGAAAATCACTTCTGTAATCCAAACTTCTTATTCACTCAAAAAGCATTTACTGAGCACCAGCGGTATCCCACTTTTGGAGCTTGAAAGAAAATAGATATGGAAAGTCAGCCGTCCTAATTGATGTCTCCTTTCACTGTGCTCCCGTGTTCGCCGGTTGCTTTGGATGGTGGTTGGCCTTCCATGGATCAAGGTGGGAGCAGGTGTTTTGCACCATCCACCTTCCTTTGCTGAATCTGGCTGAGCTTTTCAGCTTCTGCTTTCAGAGGTATAAGGAACCTCAACCCTCCCTCATGCCCATCCTCACAAAAGGCTTCTTCATTCCCACTGCCATCTCATTTTTTTTTTTAAAAGATTTATGTATTTATTTGAGAGAGCACATGAGAGGGGGGAGGGTCAGAGGGAGAAGCAGGCTCCCCGCCGAGCAGGGAGCCCGATGCGGGACTCGATCCCGGGACTCCAGGACCATGACCTGAGCCGAAGGCAGTCGCTCAACCAACTGAGCCACCCAGGCGCCCTGCCATCTCATTTTTAATGGGGAGATGATCTGTCTGGGTATTTTCTCATCTGTTCAGGACTTACTTACAAGCGAATTGACAGTTACTATTCCAGGTGAAGAAGATCCTGATGTGTGGCCCCCAAGCTGTGAAAAGGTAAGGTCGTCTTTTCACCCCCAGTACCAAGCTGCTTCTGATAACCCAGGAAATGGATTCTTCATTTTTGAAACTGATTTCAAAGGTGAATCAAACTGCCAGCTTTACTGTTCTAATGAGCCAGGTAGAAGGTTGTTTCTGAGAGGGACCCTCTAAGCCCAGCATGGGTTCTGGTCCTATGAGGTTATGCTGCTGAGTCCCCAGTCAGGACACCCCAGTGAAAATGGAGTGCCCTAGAGGGGGGCTTGGCGACTGTTCTTAGATGAGTCAGGGAGTTCTCTGTGTTCACAGGGCCTCAAAGGAGACAAATGACCTCAAGTAGGGATAATCTAGGAGACCAGGGACATAAGGATGGTCTGGGTCATTGCTGGCCTGCCTCTGTGAATCTTCCTTTCTGTTCTCACTTCCCATTGCCCGTTCCTTCATCAGCTTTTATGAGGAATGTTGCCAAAGCCTCTTAACTGACTTCTCTGTCTCCTCTACCTCCTGATCCTCTGTCCTGCTGTTGCCATATCGTGCAGCAACAAAAATCTCAACAAATCTATAAATTAATAGTGATGCCTGTGGGGGAGAGAGCTGGGGAGGGGAGAAAGAGAAGGAGAGAGGGAACGAGAATCCCTTTATGCTGCAACATTGCCTATGTGATAAAGCTAAAATTTCTCAGCATGGTGGTCAGGGTCTTTCAAAATCTGACTCACTTCCTAAGCGCCAACCCCATGAGATCTGCTGTTTACTGAACACCCCACTCTGTTTCTCTCCCCTGTTGTTGTTGTCTGTGATCTGCCCTTTGCTCATTATGCCCTTCCTGCTTCCTTAGCAAACCCCTCCTTATCCTTCTAGACTTAGCACAAATGTTTCTTCAAGCAGAGTTAGTCATTCCTTTATCTGTGTTTCCACATGTGGTGCATGTACTCCTTCATACCACACATTTTTATTCTAGTTATCTTTCTAGACCTATCTCATTCATGAGCAGGAGTGCCGTAAGTCAGAGACAGTGTTCTATACATCTCTGTGCACTGTGCCTAAAACATGGTAGATGTTCATCAAATAATATATTTGCTGAATACATCAATGGTTATCTGTGGTATGAGTCAGGATTTTCTGCATTAAAAAAAAATAAACTGAACCAGCGATTCTAGAATTATGTTTGACCTTTATAGAACTTTGCAGAATTTAGAACTTACATGGACAAAGCACAAAAGGAGCCCATGAAACATGAGTGTGGTTGCACTGGCCCATTGGGTTCAAAGCTATGTGTGTGTGGGTGTGTGTCTATAGGTACATGTGTATATGGATGGAGCGTAGTCATGTGTGCGTGTCTTTTGCTGTCTGGGAATGTTTTTCCTTTGAGCTGCCCTTGTCAGTTGGTTTCTTGCAGAGTTCTTTCCCTGTTTTCATTTTCCTCTTTGCTTGGCCTCATTTTTCCCATATGAAATGTTTCTCTAGACCTTTATAAACTGAATCATTGTCAACGAACTTTTCCTAACCTTTTTAAACTCATAGCCGGGAAAAAGAATTCTACTTTCTAAGGGTACGTTTTTTAATGAAAATATGAAATCTTAAATATGATAGAGGCTCTTCCATTGATGTCCCCCTACACGTGCTTCATGGGAAGAAATAAAAATCTATATTTTGGTTTATAAAAACAACAAACAAAATGAAGATGCAGCTAGTTGTATGTGTGTGTGTGTGTGTGTTTCCACATTGCTTTTCATTAGAAAAGGACATATGGAGGAGTGGAGGTTGAGAACTGAATTTTGAGCTGAAAATATTCCCACATGCCTGTAACTCCGTCTGAGGATGGGGCTAGGATCGACCATTTCTTTTGAGTGGTGCATGAAACTGACAGCTTAGATCTCCATTTTGTATGTGTTCATAGAAACACAGCCTGTGGGTTTGAATAAGAGCCCAGAGGAACAGTAAAGTGATAGAGACACAGTATCCAGGGAATAAGGGGAGAAAAGGCCAAATAACCTCAAGGCACCAGGCCAAGTTTCTGCAGCTAAGTACTTTATGGTTCACCCTTCGGCCTTTATTAGACTCAAGATGTGGTTAAAATGATCAGGGACATTGTCACTGACTTGTCCTTTTTTATGCAGAGACACTTTGGAGCTGTGTTGCGAAGTCAGGGGCTGTAGGATCAAAGTGATGAGTGTAGCTTTATTAACCGACTGACAGCCCAGTTCAGGAGAAATCATCATATGATTGGCAACTCTCTCCCCCACTCCCGGTTCCCCTACACCCTCAATTCTAGAACTGAAGGGGCCAGTGGAGTCCTGAGTCACTGACCAAATGATTGAGTGGATGCATGTCAAAGGCCTCCGCAACAGATCACGGATTTTCTCTACTTCTTTCAATTCCAGGAGGGTGAACCTTACTCTGCCTGTGAAACAGACAAGGAATGAACGTGCTGACCCAGGGCTCCTTCTTGCATTTGTTCTGTCTATGCAAACATTTGTTCATATTCATTGCACTGGACATGGAGATGGACCCAGTTGACATGGCTCCTGCTGGATCTGGTTTGGCGAGAAGAATTGGCTCTAAGAGTGTTTTAACTTTGGAAACTACAGGCAGGAGAATGAAGTTTGCTGTCCCCGAGGTCCATCAAATCTCTGTTCAAGGCTATTTCCAATTACTCAGTGAAAGAGTACAGCAGGGGCAAATGGAAATGTATTTTGTTAGCAAAGGGAGATTGATGACATCTCAAGCGCTATTTGCAGATTTGTAATATTCTCCTGAAAATCCCTGTGCTCAGAGTAAAATTATGCTTTCTTTCACTGTGACCGGTTTTGATAGAACCTTGGAAGGTCATGGCTGGAAGAAACCTTAGAAATCAAACAAATCCCTCATTTACAAAGGAAACCAAGGCTCAGAGAGGTTAGACCCAAGGTCGCTGAGCTCATTAGTGGGCCTTGAGAGAAAATGAAGAGAGTTGCTTTTCCTTTTTAAGGGGGGTCCACTTTGTGAGTGCACGTTATAAGTGCTTTTGTGTGATGATACCAGAACTTTTTAGTAAAAAAAAAAAATGGATTCTTTGAAATACGAAGCCAATTATCTCCCTGCTAAGATCCTTAAAAAACAACACCAATGAGCTAGGACATCTGTCTATCATTGGGAATTTGGGAGGCAAATATTTTCACAGAACCTAAGTGTTCAAACAAACATGAGTAGCAAATATGGTCTCGACTCCAGCTGAGCCATTAAAACTTGGACAGAGAAGAAAGGCAAAATAGAAATAAAAGGTGGATAGAAAATACAGGGTTCCAGGATTCTTGAATGGATTACCCGAAAAATAAAATTAATGTAGACCTTTTTTTTTTAAGATAGGATGGCATTAGAAGTCTGCGCTATCACTGTTGGCTTCTAGGAAAGCATATAAACTTAGAAGTTTCTCCTTTGGAATGTAAATTTGTGGTGAGGAATTGGCAGAGTTGCCTGTATGCTTAGAGGATTGTGTGAACCTAAGGCAGAGAGTCCCGCTCCTCCCCTGCAGGACTGGGGTGGGCTCAGAGTTTTCAAGGGGTGTGAGCTGGGCCTGCAGTCTCTCAAACAGATTCAAGCCAGGACTTGATGAGGCAAGTAGGCCACTGGGCAGGGAGAGGTCATGCATGGGGAAAAGGCAGTATGGGAACAAGAAGAGCCAGGGCCAGGCTGTTCGTCTGAAGTAAGACAAGCTCATTGGGAAAGGCAAGAACTATAACAGAGGGATCTGGGCCCTAGATTTGCTACTGGTGTGTGTTTTGGTGGTGGTGGCAGGGGCCTGTGAGTGGGAACGGGCCAGATCAGGGCAGCTAAGTCAGTTTTTAGCTTGGAGTTTTCAAATGCTTTTCAGGTAAGAGATGGGGTAAGGGGAGGGTCTTCCATCCCTGAGTGATCCCTTGATGATCCCCTACACCATCCCAGAATGTGTGCCATGAGCTCAGGGTGGCCAGGCACCTTGCTTGCCCCACAGGACTAATGGAAATGGAAGTCCTTGGGATAGCCAACGTTATCTGACTTGGGTTCTGACACCACAGGTATTGAAATAAACCTGATTTCCTCCTTCTTTTTAGGGAAAAGCTGTGCTCTCTAAAGAAAAGAGGGGCAGAATTCTTCACTGTCACTTTTGAAGTAGTCCTGCCTAGATATGGGCCAAGGATCCTCTCATCAATGGCCTGTAAAAATTTCAAGCAATTAGCAAACTGTCTTGCGGCTGATGAGGAGCAAACTGTCTTGCGGCTGATGAGGAATATGTGATCAACGACATGACTGACCTGAAGAACTGCCTTAAAATATAACTTTCCTGGACTGGTGTAACAATTACTGTAAAAATGCCATTATTGGAGATGCCTTCTTTAACATCAACCATAGCATGAACCGTGCAGCATGTTTTCAAAGTGCAAAAATCCTGACAGGGATACACACTGCATCACATCACTGTGGCTTCAGTGTGATTTAACTGAGCAGTGCAGGGACTCAGGGCCCTATGACAGCTCTGGGTGAGGATAAGTGGGGAAGGAAAACAGAGGTTGAAAGCAAGGGGCAACAGGCAGCAACCTCTTTGACCTCAGCCGAAGCAACTTCTTCCTAGAAACATCACCAAAGGCAAGGGAAGCAAGGGCAAAAATGAACTATTGGGACTTCATCAAGATAAAAAGCTTTTGCAAAGCAAAGGAAACAGTCAACAAAACCA
>NW_027704999.1:0-339 GCF_054177405.1 Leptonychotes weddellii | reverse complement strand
TGAGCCGCACAGTTAAAATGGTGTACATGGTAAATTTTATATGACATGTATTTTAACCACAATTACAAATTAAAAAAATTTTTCAACCATTGGAAAATGTCAGGAAAAATTTAAGATTTTAATTATTAGCATGAATTTTTACCATTCTCTCTATTGTGTAATGCCAGTTTTAAATGCAAATCATTAGTATTTAACTCACAGGCGGAATCATAGAAATTCCACAATTTTCGTGGTTTGGCTTGTCTCCAGGGAGTGCCTGGAGCTCTCCAGAAGAGACAAACCCAAGAAAGAGTGAGGAAGGTTAGAAGGAGGACGACCCTCCCCTACCCCACACCCCCC
>NW_027704998.1:0-339 GCF_054177405.1 Leptonychotes weddellii | reverse complement strand
GGAAGGTTTAGGGTTAAATAGGCAAAACCCGCAAGTTCTGTACCCCTGGTAAGAGCAGCATGACAAGCAAGATGCAGCTCGCGGTTTGGCAGTGGCTTCAGGACGTGGTGGCCGATGAGGAGCATGATAACATGTTGCAGGGGTTTCTCTATGAATTTTGTGCAGGCTTGTCCCGTCAGGCTGTGCTGACTGGTTTTGTTTCTCACAGTCATCCAGCCTGGTTAAAATTATGGCCTCTCTCCCTTGACACGAGGGAACCCATCATGTCCATTACCTGTTGCTGTCTAATTGTTGGGGTCTTGTTCTCAAATTTAACTCAATTCTGGCACTATCTACCCA
>NW_027704997.1:0-339 GCF_054177405.1 Leptonychotes weddellii | reverse complement strand
TGCATACGTGGGAAATTAGGAAGGGACCACGCGTGCCCAAGGAAAGGCTCAGAAAAGACCTGAGAAGACGTTCAGTTTACACCTCAGGCTGGTCCTCGGCACAGAGACAGCCCGCAACCATCAGAAGAACGATGACAACCAAACAGCAAACCCTGGGGAAGGGGGAGAATCTGATTTCCAGAGTTACCACGTCATGAGACTCGAATGTCCGGTGGTCAGCCAAAAAATCACAAGCACAGAAGGAAACAGGAGAGTCTGGCCCACTGAAAGGAAAAAGAGAACTGAACAGAATCTGTCCCTAAAAAAGACCTGAGGTCAGATCTACTAGACAGACTTTAA
>NW_027704996.1:0-339 GCF_054177405.1 Leptonychotes weddellii | reverse complement strand
GGGAGAGGGAGAAGCAGGTTCCCCGCTGAGCCAGGAGCCCGATGTGGGGCTCCACCCCAGGACCCTAGGGTCATGACCTGAGCCGAAGGCAGACGCTTAACCATCTGGGCCACCCAGGCGCCCCTCAACTGGAAGATTTCTTTTTTTTTTTTTTTAAAGATTTTATTTATTTATTTGACAGAGAGAGACACAGCGAGACCGGGAACACAAGCAGAGGGAGTGGCAGAGGGAGAGGCAGGCTTCCTGCGGAGTAGGGAGCCCGATGTGGGGCTTGATCGCAGGATCTGAGCCGAAGGCAGACACTTAACGACAGAGCCACCCAGGCGCCCCACCATACTT
>NW_027704995.1:0-339 GCF_054177405.1 Leptonychotes weddellii | reverse complement strand
TGGTGATGACATTAATTTTCTTTTTTCTCAACTACAGTTTGCAAAATTTTGACAACAATGATCATTTTGTAATAAGAAAAATACTTCTAAAAATAAAAAGATGTACAAATAAATAATTGTACAACCACATGCTTGTCATCTATACTAAGGAAATATCAGAAT
Source organism: Leptonychotes weddellii (assembly GCF_054177405.1). Lineage (NCBI taxonomy): Eukaryota > Metazoa > Chordata > Mammalia > Carnivora > Phocidae > Leptonychotes > Leptonychotes weddellii. Next base: position 177 of record NW_027704995.1, on the reverse strand, counting down.
ATCCTTCAACATGAGGGTGGGTTCCCCTTTCCAGGGTTCCCTGTACCTTTCAGGACGGAACTCCTCAGGCTCTGGCCAGAGATCCAGGTCTCGGTGAAGAGTAAAGACCGGCACCATCACCACTGTCCCTTTGGGAATGAACACACCACTGATTTCCACATCTTTCTTACAGACCCT
>NW_027704994.1:0-339 GCF_054177405.1 Leptonychotes weddellii | reverse complement strand
TACATGCGAATGGCAGCATGATTTATTTACTTGACAACAGATCTTCCCTGTTTTCAGTTTTTTCAATTTTTTATTTTATTTAAATTCAATTAGTTAACATGTAGTGTATCATTAGTTTCAGATGTAGAGTTCAGTGATTCACCAGTTGCATATAAAACCCAATGCTCATTCCTTCATGTGCCCGCCTTAATGCCCATCACCCTGTTACCCCCACCCACCACCCCTCCCGCAACCCTGTTTGTTTCCTAGAGTTAAGTGTCTCTTCTGATTTGTCTCCCTCTCTGATTTCGTTTCCTGTTTCCAATTATTAACTTCTTTCTAAGTGATAATTTTTATTGG
>NW_027704993.1:0-339 GCF_054177405.1 Leptonychotes weddellii | reverse complement strand
CCACGTGGGCACTGAAGATCCATGGAAATCTTTAGGTGGGTTTCCCATAATCATTTCACAAACAACATATTCAAAATTGAATGCATTGATTTTTATTATTTATTATATATTAATTATCTATTCATAGAATCTTACGATCTAGGGCGCCTGGGTGGCTCAGTTGGTTAAGCGACTGCCTTCGGCTCAGGTCATGATCCTGGAGTCCCTGGATCGAGTCCCGCATCGGGCTCCCTGCTCGGCAGGGAGTCTGCTTCTCCCTCTGACCCTCCCCCCTCTCATGTGCTCTCTCTCATTCTCTCTCTCTCAAATAAATAAATAAAATCTTAAAAAAAAAAAAAG
>NW_027704992.1:0-339 GCF_054177405.1 Leptonychotes weddellii | reverse complement strand
GCTCTGTTTTCTGCTGAGTTTATCAGAAGTCGTGGATCATAAGAGCATAGGTAAGTGCCCAATACCTGACTTCTCCACAGCCAGAGACCAGGAAGGGTGTAGACCAAGGGCACACCTGGGACCACTCACATCCTCCAAGGGGCTAGAGCAAAGGGGCTTGTTCTGGGAGCAGAACTCAGGGATGCTTGCTCCTGTCATTTTTTTTAGTTCATCATTTCATCAAATTTTAATGTATCTTTTTTTTTTAAAGATTTTATTTATTTATTTGACAGAGAGAGAATGAAAGACAGAGAGCACGAGAGGGAGGAGGGTCAGAGGGAGAAGCAGACTCCCTGCCGA
>NW_027704991.1:0-339 GCF_054177405.1 Leptonychotes weddellii | reverse complement strand
TGAACATGCATTAAATACACCCATGTAGTAAGAGTTACTCTCTTTTAAATTCTTTCACAATTCCTTTGATTTCATTAAGGAGAATGTTTCAGTTTACAAATGCCTTCCTAATACTTGCTAATCTCCCATCCCATCCCTCCTTTTTTTTTTTTTTTTAAAGATTTTATTTATTTATTTGACAGAGAGAGACACAGTGAGAGCAGGATCACAAGCAGGGGGAGAGGGAGAGGGAGAAACAGGCTTCCCGTGGAGCAGGGAGCCCGACGCGGGGCTCGATCCCTGTACCCTGGGATCATGACCTGAGCCGAAGGCAGACGCTTAACGACTGAGCCACCCAGG
>NW_027704990.1:0-339 GCF_054177405.1 Leptonychotes weddellii | reverse complement strand
TCAGGGAGCATAAAAAGGGGAATAGAGTTATCCCCTTCTAGCAAAAGTCCCTTATGTGGGCAGCAGTGGGCTGCACAGACCCGTGTTCAAACTGTTTTAACCATGACCTTAAACCATTCAGCCAGGAAGGACTGACAAGGGCAATCACGGAAGGGGCAGTTGAGAAGATCCGTGCATGTGTCCAACACGCTCGGGACCCCCACCTCTGCCCCCATCCCTGCGCTGCAGCCACCGCGGCCTCCTGCTTCCCGGCACACGGCAGCCCGCGCCCCTTCGGGGCCTTTGCAGCTGGACTGCCCGCTGCCTCAATTCCCCTCCCCACGTCCCGTCACCCTTCCC
>NW_027704989.1:0-6161 GCF_054177405.1 Leptonychotes weddellii | reverse complement strand
GGGTGATAGACATTAGGGAGGGTATGTGCTGGTGAGCACTGTGAATTGTGTAAGACTATTGAATCACAGACCTGTACCTCTGAAATAATACATTATATGTTAAAAAAAAAAAGAAAAAGAAGAAGAAGATAGCAGGAAGGGAAGAATGAAGGGGGGGAAATTGGAGGGGGAGACGAACCATGAGAGACTATGGACTCTGAGAAACGAACTGAGGGTTCTGGAGGGCAGGGGGGTGGGAGGATGTGTTAGCCTGGTGATGGGTATTAAAGAGGGCACGTTCTGCACAGAGCACTGGGTGTTATATGCAAACAATGAATCATGGAACACTACATCAAAAACTAATGATGTAATGTATGGTGATTAACATAACATAATAAAAAAAAACTTAACAGTTAAGTAGCCACTATCCATATGTAAGCAATATTATTAATTGCCTATTATTACTCATATAAATAATAAAATAGATTCCATTTTATATTAAAAAAAAGATTGCTTTGACTATTCAGGGTGTTCTGTGGTTCCATACATGTTTTAGGATTGTTTGTTCTATTTCTGTGAAAAATACCATTGGAATTTTGATAGAGATTTTAATGAATCTGTATTGCTTTAGGTAGTATGAACATTTTATGTATTTATTTTCTTTTTTAATTTTAATTCCCTTATAGTTAACATACAGTGTTATATTGTTTCAGGTGTACAATAAAGTAATTCAACAGTTCCATACATCACCAGTATGGACATTTTGACAATAATAATTCTTCCAATCCATGAGCATGGAATATCTTTCCATTTATTTGTGTCTTCTTCAATTTCCTTATTACTGTCTTGTTTTCAATATACAGGTCTTTTACCTCTTTCATTAAATTTATTCACAGGTATTTTATTCTTTTGATGTAATTATAACTAAATATTTAGAAAGGGCCTTATTTCCCCAGAAACAAATTTCCAGGGACTGCATTAATAATCACATAGAGGAAGACTAGTATTTCTCAACATTAATATTTAAGTCTCCCTTTCAAATGAACACTAAAATTAAAGTTAACTAGTAAGTATAGCTATCACACAATACATTTTTAAGCTGTCACTAGTATAAAGAATTGTGAAGATATATTGTATTCATTATTTTGAAAAAACAGTTTTTATAATATGATACTAAAAATTATTTTAAGAATAATGACATAATACTTATAAGATATTTGGCCATTTTATAACATTTTCTTAGGATTTATAATTTAATATACACATTTAAAAATATGATTAAGCATTAGGAATAATTATATTAAGCATTTATCTTTAATAATGAAATATTCTTAAAAATGACATGATTTCTACTCAACAATCTGTTGGCATGAAGAGACATTTAAAATCCTATCATACATTATTTGCTTTAATATTTCCTTTATAATTTTATTTATTTTAATTTTAAATAAATTGGAAGCTGAAATATGTTGTCCAATACTCTCAATATGTTGTCCAATTAATCGCACAACTATTTATTAATCTAGTATCTGAAAAGTTTATTTTTTGACAAATGGAATCTTTGACTTAAAACACTGTTATAGGCTACTTACTTCAATGAAAAGGCTAGCACTATATCCTTTCCAGAAGGCATACTTATTTCACATTCTGTCTGAAGAAGTCATTCACTCAAAGACTTCACATAAGAATTAGAATTCAAAATGTATTTATGCTAATCAATTGACTCAAAGTTACTGACATTATAGAGCTTTCACAAGTTGTATTTTCTCATAAAATTACTCCCAAATTAAAAAGAGAGTGCTAATGTGTCTAATTACATTATAGACCTCAGGCAGATGGATATATTCCTTAAAATACTGATAACCAGATCAGATCTTAAGATTCACAGAAATTGCCCTACTTGTTATAGGAAAAAGACATTATCTTTACTGATTTTTAAAAATTCAATAATAAATTGTTTAGGGCTTCAATTATGTGATTTACATATTCTAGGTTCATCACATGTGATTTGAATTTTGTTTTTCTTTTGAGTTATCTCTAAATAAAAAAAAACACTGTATTTTATCATATAGCTATAACTAATATTATTTGTGTTAACAATATTTGAGCATTATATAAAAACAATGCTGTGATTTCTATCACTATATGAATTAATTACTACATACAGAGCAAAACAAACTTAATTTTACATTTAAATTGTTTCCCAGCTTCCATCACACTATCCTGTGTTATTGATAACAAGGTTAAAAAAGAAAAAAACAAAACATTGTACTGACTTATCTTGCATTTCTATAACTATAAAACAACACAAATAACAGATGGTACTTAAAAACATATTTCTATTTTTTTTTAAATTTTTAAACGTTTTCTTTAGTTCTCCCATTATGATATATACAGTTCTTTTTTGCTTATTAAGGACTCAATAAATATTTGTTGATTTGAATTTCTATTTAAAGTATGTAACAGCCAATTATGTAATCTTAATTCTAAACTCAATGTAATAAAGCTTAATAATAAAATAAAGTATTTTTTTTCTTAAAGATTTTATTTATTTGACAGAGAGAGACACAGCGAGAGAGGGAACACAAGCAGGGGGAGTGGGAGAGGGAGAAGCAGGCTCCCCGCCAAACAGGAAGCCAGATGCGGAGCTCGATCCCAGGACCCTGAGATCATGACCTGAGCCGAAGGCAGACGCTTAACGACTGAGCCACTCAGAAGCCCCAGTATAAAGTCTTTAGAAATGTTTTATTTAGTGTGAGGTGGTAAAATACTGCATGGTAGTAGTCATTTACCTAATGACTATGGTATTTACCTAATCTTATGTCTCCTGGAAAATGGTGGGGTTGTTTTATTGTTGTTTTTGTTTTTTAACCATCAGACCCTTGACCATATTAAATAATGTAATACATAACTCCTTGAGGTTGACATTCCTAAATACATAAGACAAAATATGAATACAATTTTTATGACGAGCTGATTAAGAGAAAGAAACAAAACAATGTTATTTTATGTGCATGTGTTTGTATATTAACATACAATGATATACATTTTGGCAAACTATAGACAAAAGCAGATATAAACATCTAGGTACACAAGTTAGTAGTGGGTAACAAGATACATCCTTATGTACATTGGTTAATTTTACTTTGTTCCTTTGTCCCACAGCTTTCTTAAAATTACATTAATAATGTGGTACTGATGATACTAGAGCCTAGAAAAAATGTTAGAAATGAATCCTCATAATATACAATGCTCATGATGTAATGATGAACTGATGTGAGGCATTGGAATTTTATAAAATAAATGTTACATTAAAAATGTAGTCCACATTGATACATTAATATATGATAAAATAATACATTTAGTCACACAGCTTTTTTAATAGTCAAGGAATAACATACAGCACTTTTTTGGCATAAGTGATGCTGTTTACAAATATGATTTATCGGAATCATCATTTTTTAATTGTTCACAAATTAACATCCTCATTTTAATAACTATTTTGCATAATTAGTTGCTTTTATGCATATTCATGCCTACTGTAAATAATCCTTTTTTTTAATAAGATGTTCATTATTGTATGTTTGGGCAAAAAGGTGCTTAGAAAAATTCACCTTTCTTTTTGAGTGAATATTGAGTAAATAGTGAGTCACACTTATCGTTCTAGTTAACATGCATATGTGAGAAATTACAACAGTCAAAAGATCATGGGACATCAATGAGGAAGGAAACCTCTGAGATACAAAGGAGATAGAATGGAGGGGAATATTGTAATTATGCAATTTACACAAGTATTAAAGCCTCATTTTAAAACTTCTCCAAAATGTAAGCTGAAGATATAAAGGTGTTGAGACAGTAAGAAATGCTATTGTAAATCTTTGTAATCATAATCGTTTAGGTGATCTTATCAATACTTCCTGTATCACGGGGTTTTATTGAAGAATTTCTGTAAGAGTGTGAAGATAATCTGATTTTATTATTATGAAAATTGCATGTGGCAAAAAGAAAAATATAAAAGGAAATTGGATTAAAAAACTCCTTCTTCCAATTTTTGTCCCAGTCCATTTTTAACTGTATCTTTTGCATTTTTCCAGATATTTTCCATGCATGTACACATAAATCAATTCTCTTTTAATTTTTCCCATAAAATAAGAATATATGATTTCCCTGTTTTGTATTATCCTTTTGTTTCATTTAGCAATACCAAATTTTATTCCATCTAAGACACCACCTATTGAAAGATGCACCATTATTTTATATTTCAATGAGAAAGAAAAATGTTAGCATTTAAACCATAATGCAGTGTTTTTTATCTTTTAGAGTTACTATTTTAAGCACAATATGTGTTTCCTTTCAGTTTTAACTGAACATATATTTGTATAGAATAACCATTTTGTGTATGCATTAAAAAAGGAAAATTCAAATAAAATAGATTGGGTAAGATATACTGAAATTTCATGTTCAAAAACCACCACTTGAAATCACTGTTCAATTTGTAGTCATCAAAGTCTGCATTTTCTCTCATAATATGAATGTTCTGTCAAGCCCTTAATTTAGGAATTTTCTCTTTTTTTTTTAAGATTTTGCTCATTTATTTGACAGAGAGAGACACTGCGAGAGAGGGAACACAAGCAGGGGGAGTGGGAGAGGGAGAAGCAGGCCTCCCTCTGAGCAGGGAGCCAGATGCGGGGTCAATCCCAGGACCCTGGGATCATGGCCTGAGCTGAAGGCAGACACTTAATGACTGAGCCACCCAGGCACCCTTATTTAGCAATTTTCTTAAAAGAAGCCATGAAAATATAAAAACCCACTGCCCTCTGGTATGTTCTGAATGGTTGTGTCCCTCCAAAATTTGTATGTAGAAATCCTAATCCTCAAAGTGATGACATCAGGAGATGGGGTTTTGAGGAAATGATTAGGTCATGAGGGTGGAGCTGTGATGGTTGGAATCAGTGCCCTTGCACAAGAGATCTCAGAGTGCTAGATCATCCCTTCTGCCAAGTATGGGTTATGTGTAGAAGATAGCCATTTATGAACCAGGAAGCAGGCTCTCACCAGATAATAAAACTTAACCATGTGGGCATTCCACTCTCAGATTTCTAGCCTCAAGAACTGTGAGAAATAAATTGCTGTTGTTTATAAGCCACTCAGCCTGTGATATTTTTGTATAGCAGCCCAAATGGACTAAGACAAACCACTTCCTGAATGTTCCAAAACATGTCAAGTTCACTAACCAAGCACTGAAGATGAGGTGAATACTCTTATTTTCTAGAAACCAAATAGTTGTCTCCAGGGATGTTCTTCGAGTCCACTGACATTCATTCCATAAATTTGAGTATGATGTTTTGTTGTGCAGGAAATGAAACTGCCCCTGGAAAATAGGATTATGAGATTATCTAGATTTGAAATATGTTAATATACATAAAAATGTGTCTTAAAATCAATGAAATATGGTACATCTTGGGGATTTGCCCCATTCTGCATATACATTTTGACTTTACTTTTTATTTATTTATATTTTTTTGGTGGTGGAATAATAGTGCATTTATTTATTTTTTCCAAATTATTTTTTTTATTATTATGTTATGTTAATCACCATACATTACATCATTAGTTTTTGATGTAGTGTTCCATGATTCATTGCTTGCGTATAACACCCAGTGCTCCATGCAGAATGTGCCCTCCTTAATACCCATCACCAGGCTAACACACCCCTCACCCCCCTTCTCTCTAGAACCCTCAGTTTGTTTCTCAGAGTCCATACTGTCTCATGGTTCATAGCCCCCTCTGACTCCCCACCTTCATTCTTCCCTTCCTGCTATCTTCTTCTTTTTTTTTTTTTAACATATAATGTATTATTTGTTTCAGAGGTACAGGTCTGTGATTCAACAGTCTTACACAAGTCACAGTGCTCACCATACCACATACCCTCCCGATGTCTATCATACAGCCACCCCATCCCTCCCACCCACCACCACTCCAGCAACCCTCAGTTTATTTCCTGAGATTAAGAATTCCTCATATCAGTGAGGTCATATGATACATTTTTTTCTCTGATTGACTTATTTCGCTCAGCATAGTACCCTCCAGTTCCATCCACGTCATTGCAAACGGCAAGATTTCATTCCTTTTGATGGCTGCATAATATTCCATTGTATATATATACCACTTCGTCTTTATCC
>NW_027704988.1:0-339 GCF_054177405.1 Leptonychotes weddellii | reverse complement strand
CTCCCAAGTGGAAGGAGGCAGGAGAGGAGGTGGGAAGATGCAGCATCAGAGGGACTCATCCCACCAGTGCCGGCTGTGAAGGGGGAGGAAGGGGCCACGAGCCAGGGGATGCGGGCGCCACTAGAAGGGGGGACAGGAACAGAAATGGATTCTCCCCGGGCCTCCAGAGAGGAGCACAGCCCTGCCGACACCTGGACCTTATGGCAGAGGCTCTGGGGTCTGACTCCTGCTCCACAGCCCAGGAGGACGCGCAGGTGGTGGTGTGGTCAGCCATGAGGGTCAGTCACCAGCTACAGCAGCACTGGACAGCTAATAGTCACACTGAGTGCCCTGAGTCCC
>NW_027704987.1:0-339 GCF_054177405.1 Leptonychotes weddellii | reverse complement strand
CTTACCTCTCTCTGTTTCATGGTGGTACAGAGGACAGGGCTGTTGTGAGCCCTCGTGGCAAAATACAACCCGGGTCTGTGGCCGGCTCTGTGGCCAGGTCTGTGGCTGGGTCTGTGGCCAGGTCTGTAGCGGGTCTGTGGCCAGGTCTGTAGTGGGTCTGTGGCCGGGTTTGTGGCCGGGTCTGTAGCGGGTCTGTGGCCGGGTTTGTGGCCGGGTCTGTAGCGAGTCTGTGGCCAGTCTGTAGTGGGTCTGTGGCCAGGTTTGTGGCCGGGTCTGTGGCCAGGTCTGTAGCGGGTCTGTGGCCAGGTTTGTGGCCGGGTCTGTGGCCAGGTCTGTAGC
>NW_027704986.1:0-339 GCF_054177405.1 Leptonychotes weddellii | reverse complement strand
GGAGACCTGAGCCTCTCCTGGCTGCAAGTGGAGCTCCTGGGCTCCACCCTGGGACTCTCGGCGTAGCCAGCCCCACTGATGTGCCCACAGATGCCCTGGGGGCTCGTTAAAACGCAGGTCCTGGGGCGCCTGGTGGCTCAGTTGGTTAAGCAACTGCCTTCGGCTCAGGTCATGATCCTGGAGTCCTGGGATCGAGTCCCGCATCGGGCTCCCTGCTCGGCAGGGAGTCTGCTTCTCCCTCTGACCCTCCTCCCTCTCATGCTCTCTGTCTCTCATTCTCTCTCTCTCAAATAAATAAATAAAATCTTTAAAAAACAAAAAAACTGGGTGCCTGGGTGG
>NW_027704985.1:0-339 GCF_054177405.1 Leptonychotes weddellii | reverse complement strand
GTGATCCTATCTTAGGATATAGTAGAATTACTTCTTAATTAAAGATTCATTTCTTAAACAAGGCTGTAAAGCAAAATTGTTTACAATGAAAAGTCATTCAAGAAATCCATTAGGCCAAGGATACAGTACAATATACAGTATATTTATTCAATAAATCCCACACAAGCAGTTTTTCCTCCAGGGCTGGAGAATAGCTGGGGTTTTTTTTTTTTTTTTTTTTTGGTAACACAAGATTAAGTTGTGTGCTTTGTGTCTTGAGACATTTAGGTTGCAAGAAACTCCCAAAATGAGAGGCTCATGGGACTGGACATTATGTGAGGGCAGATTCATTCCTTCCAC
>NW_027704984.1:0-339 GCF_054177405.1 Leptonychotes weddellii | reverse complement strand
TTATCCACAGCTGGAGAGATGGGGGGCCCTGCTTGTGGAATTTGAGGTTCCCCTCATCACAGACCCGAAGTGGCCAGCCCAGCGGCAGAACGTGGTCTTAGAAGATGATGTCATTCAGTTCTTGCCATCCACGGAATGCTCGCTGCGACCTGGGGACATGGTGCTTGCCCCCTGGGAGCCAGACCGACAGCGGTATGGCCCTGGCATCGTTCTCTTGGCCTCGGACGCAAGAGACCCCCAGAGAGGTAGGGGAAACAGCTCCGACCTAGCGGTCCCCAGGTGGAGCCAGGCTGGTAGGAGAGAGCAAAAAGTGTCTTAGAGGCAAGCTGAGGGTCTTAG
>NW_027704983.1:0-339 GCF_054177405.1 Leptonychotes weddellii | reverse complement strand
AAAAAAAAAAAAAGAAAGTGATATACCATGTGTGTTGGCTCTGGCTCTCCATCCACTGTCATTTACTTCTGCCTGAAAGCTGACACAATCATTCAGAGTGTATCCTCAAGGCACTTTTCAAATGCAACTTTGTTCCATCAAAAAAAAAAAATTGGAATGTGTTCACTGAGTTTCTTCACTAATCCAGTCACTTTGTTGGGTATCTATACTATATATATGAATAAAAGAGCATTCCTGCCCAGAAGACGTGAAGATGAGAACACATCATTTTGCTAAACTACAATCTCAGAAAAGCCAAAATCCTAACACGAACAAGTTGCAAAGGGGACATTGGGGAAG
>NW_027704982.1:0-339 GCF_054177405.1 Leptonychotes weddellii | reverse complement strand
TCATCACGGGCTGCGACTCGGGCTTCGGGAACCTGCTGGCCAGGCAGCTGGACCTGCGAGGCTTGAGGGTGCTGGCCGCGTGTCTGACGGAGGAGGGGGCCCAGCAGCTGAGAGGCCAGACGTCAGACAGGCTGGAGACGGTGATCCTGGACGTCACCAAGACAGAGAGCATCTCTGCGGCCGCCCAGTGGGTGAAGGAACGTGTGGGGGACAGAGGTACGGCCCAGATTCCTGTTTGTGTCTCTTTGTTTCTTCTCTCTGTGCAAGGGAGACCTCTCTGTGCAAGGGAAGATACCCGAGATGTTTTGATTTTCAAAGCCTCAAGCTCTGGAGTTTCCT
>NW_027704981.1:0-339 GCF_054177405.1 Leptonychotes weddellii | reverse complement strand
CCAGAGCCATCCTTGCATCCCGGCTCACACCGCAATGCGGCAGAGAAAATGCTACTATTCTGTTGTTACAGGATTTTTGTTCGCTTAGTGTCTGTGGTTCTTGGTCATGCCTCTATGAAGAATGAAGAGGAAGAGCAGATGAAGAGTGGTGGGCAGCAAAGCAAAGGTCATTGAATGATAGTATAAAGCTCCTGGAGTGGGAGGGGACCCCAGAGTGTTGCTGTTTTGGCGTTTAAATCTAGGGGTTTCTATAAGCTCTTTCGAGGAACTACCTTTTTTTTTTTTTTAAAGATTTTATTTATTTATTTGAGAGAGAGAGAATGAAAGACACAAAGCATG
>NW_027704980.1:0-339 GCF_054177405.1 Leptonychotes weddellii | reverse complement strand
CCCCTCCACAGAGCCCTGTGCCCAGGGTCTCACATTCGTGAAGAACCTCCAGTTCAAACTTGGGGCATCTCTTCCAATGAGGCCATACGTCCAGTCGCTGTTTGTAACTCAGGGTTGGCATTTCTATATACTGGGGCCCTAACCACCTGGAAGTCGGCTGGCTCCAAGCTGATTCTGAGAGCTGCTGGTGGCGGTTCCCTTGGCCCCTGGCCTGCCACAGTGGCTTCCTAGCCCGTGTCCCAGCCTCCCCATCCCTCCCCAACCCACTCTCCACCCAGAGCCCCCAAGGGTTCTTTCCTAAAACTGTCCTGTGACTGCCCCATCCACAGACTAGAACCC
>NW_027704979.1:0-339 GCF_054177405.1 Leptonychotes weddellii | reverse complement strand
GGTCAGGCCTGAGGGATGGGTATTCCAAAGTAGAACACTCCTACAGACCATAATAATTGCACTGATAAAGCATTTCCCATCTTAGAATATACATTCAGATGTATTTGTACATAGCTCCAAGCCTCATTTTCTTTGTGGTTCTTTTTTTTAAAATTTTTTATTGTTATGTTAATCACCATCCATTGCATCATTAGTTTTTGATGTAGTGTTCCATGATTCATTGTTTGTGTATAACACCCAATGCTCCATGTAGAACGTGCCAGAAGAGGGTTATGTTTAAGCTGGACCTTAAAAGAGAATAAATTTTCTTAGAATAGATTTTCCAGGTTGGGCACAAGA
>NW_027704978.1:0-6162 GCF_054177405.1 Leptonychotes weddellii | reverse complement strand
GTTTGATTAATCAGGTATCTTCTCTATGAAGGGCCTATTCACTATTCTATTAAGAATTAATCACTCTCTCTTCTGGATAACAATTTGTTCATTTATTCTGTTGTTGTATGCTACAATTGTTAAAAAAAAAAAATGTTTGTCTTCAGCATTAGAATGGGACTTATTTTTTAGACAGAGAGAGAGTGCATGAACAAGCCGGGGTGGAGGAGAGGGGGAGAGAGAATCTTAAGCAGGCTCCACACTCAGCACGGAGCCTGACATGGGGCTCGATCTCATGACCTCAAAACCAAGAGTTGGTCACTTAACCCACTGAGTCACCCAGGCACCCGCTAGAGTGTGACTTTCTCAAGGGCGGGGATTGTGTTTCATTCACCCTTACGGCACATCTGGCTCATTTTTTCTAGGAAATTAATAAATCTTGTGGAACTGGACTCACTTATGATTGCCTTTGTTTCAAGTTTTTATTTTCTTTTCTTTAAATAGACAATACATGTTTCTTACAGAAAATTTAAGCAGGGGCGCCTGGGTGGCTCAGTCATTAAGCGTCTGCCTTCGGCTCAGGTCATGATCCCAGGGTCCTAGGATCGAGCCCCGCGTCAGGCTCCCTGCTCAGCGGGGAGCCTGCTTCTCCCTCTCCCGCTTCTCCCTCTCCCACTCCCCCTGCTTGTGTTGCCTCTCTCTCTGTGTCTCTCTCTGTCAAATAAATAAATAAAATCTTAAAAAAAAAAAAAAAAATTTAAGCAATGTAGTGTTTTGTTTTGTTTTTTAATGTTGTCTGGAAGAAAGCTTTCTAACAAAATGCTAACCATATAATGTAATGTCTGTCCCTCTCAACAGTATATTTTGTATAATAAATAGTTTTCCTCATTATCATGTTTCATGGCTATACCATGTCCCATTGAGTAGATGTCATAATTTATGTAGCTTAAATGCCCAACACTAAGGGAGTGTTTACTTTCAAGTTTTCCATGCTAGAGATGCAAGTAGAAATAGATAGAAACCAATAATAAAAGACTTTAACGGACTAATCCCAATGGTCAAGTAGACCTAAAGTAAGTTATGATATAAGCGATTTGAACAGCATAAGCATAAGGAAGATCAGATCTTGAGGGTAAACACTGAAATGTACACCCCAATAAGGGAGAATTTTTCTTTCCTTTCAAGCACACAATGAATCATTCATGACAACTGAAGATACACTGTTTCACAGAAGAAGCCATAATAGATTCTATAAAGTAAAAAGATACAAATAACATTCTCAGATCTTCTTCCAATAAACCAAGAAATTAACAATAAAGTAAAAATAAGTCCTTGGCTCTGAAATTTAAAAACACCCCTCTTAGCATTCTCAGGTGAAAGGTGAAATATAAACCAAAATTTCTTTCTAAAAGAAAATTACAGAAAATGCGACATGTCAGAATCTCTGGGGGGTATCATGAAAGTGGTGATCCGAGGAAAATTCAGAGCCCTAAATATTTAATCAATAAAGTGATACCATCATACTTAATGGAGCACTGGGTGTTATACGCAAACAATGAATCATGGAACACTACATCAAAAACTAATGATGTAATGTATGGTGATTAACATAACATAATAAAATAAAATAAATAAATAAATAAATAAATAAAGGGTTGCCATAAAAAAATAAAATAAAAAAATTAAGTGATGCCATGAAAATGAAGCCCCACATCAAAAAAGCAGGAACAAAACTAAATAAAATAGAAAGCAGAAGAATAGAAATAGTAAAGGTAAAAGCATAATTAAGATAAAACCCCGAAACACAGTGAAATCAATAAGTAAATCAAAGTATTGTTTCCTTTCAAAAGAAATCAATAGATAGGCAAACTACTTGACAATCTAATCAGAACAAAAAGGTCCAGGGGATGGGGAGAGATGGGAGTGGGGAGGATGCAAATACATAAAATGAGAAATGACAAGTGGGAAATAATGAGTTAGTCCTGGGCATGTGACTTGGAAATACTTGGGCATGTCCAGGTAGAGATGTCCCGTAAACGGTGGGCAAGATTTACTGAAGCTCAGTAAAGAGGTCCAGGCTGGAAAAAGCGAGTCACCAGCCTACAGAAGTGAGTAAGAGTCCCCCCGAGTGGGGACACTAGTGGCTGGCTGTTCCCTGTTCAATCTTAAGTCCAGCCCCTGCGTCAGCTTGCTGGTTGTAGTGTATTCCCCGGGTGGTGTGGACTACAGGTTTCTGCCTGGCTTCATCCAGTGGAAGACCCTGAAGGGGACAGGGGTGCAGAGAAGGAAAAGCCAGGGTATTTGCTGCCTTCACTTGTTTTGTTTTGTTTTGTTTTTTTAGATTTTATTTATTCATTTGAGAGAAAGGGAGAGAGCATGAGAGGGGAGAGGGAGAAGCAGGCTGAGTGGGGCTTGATCCCAGGACCCCGAGATCATGACCTGAGCCGAAGGCAGATGCCTCTGCAGTGGCTCCCACTTCCACGAGCAGCCTTGGCTTTTTGGGCTTAGGTACAGCCACCTGCTCTCATTATTCCTCCCGCGCTAGGAGTGGTGTAGGGTCTCTATTGTTGCTGCTCTGAGTCGCCTCACCTTCCTCCCAGCAGCGCTCCCAGCCCTTTGATAACCGGTTGCCCTGGTGAATGTCCTCTGCTGGACTACCTGGAGCTGCCTCTATTTTCTGAGTGGAGCTCGAGTGTCAGCTTCTCACTGCTAACCAAGAAAGGGGGAATTAATGCAAATTGGGGAGCCGCTACATTCAAGATTTCGACAGAAGACAAGGATCTCTAGAAGGACATGGGGAGGGAAGGAGCCATCAACGAGGCAGGAAGAAAAAGAGGAAACTCCGTTCTGTCGTTCCTGTGATTCTTCCTCTGTCCCCCATAATGAACCTATATTTTAATTGGTGTCTCCAGGACACATAATGCTGAGGGCTGAAGGGGCACATGGCAGGGAGAAGTTGGGGGGGATGCCTCTCAAACTCCAGAAACACTGGTCCGCCAGCACCCAAAGCACTAGCTAGCTGTCTCTCAGAGAAGAGACCCTGAGCCAAGATATATTTTATTCAGTGGCTGGGCCGGGCTGTGTTTATAATCTTAATAACACCCCAGCCTAATCAAGTCAGCCCTACTACCTTAGCTATCATTTAATTGCCTGTGGTTTATATCTTGCATATTCAGTGCCTATGTGATTGAAAAGGTAACGATTGAGCCACTTAAGAAAAAAAAGAAGAAGAAGACAAATATTAACACACATTGCAGGAGAAACTCAGATTAAATGGAGTAATTTTACATTTCATCAGATTTCCTTTTTCCAAACTACTGAGTAAAGCTGGGGCATACACACAGGCGTGAGGGTGGGGGGCGGAGATTCTTTCCAACCCGAGCTTAACTGTGCTTTTTTTTCCTTCCCATCAATAGATCTGCATAGCAGTGCTTCTGAAATCATCTAACCTAAATGTGCCTCATTAACCTATATTTATCTATGTTGAGTACCTGGTGATCCCTGATGTTTCTGGAATTATCTCCCTCCAGGTGAATCTCAAAGAACCCAGAGCCAGGGAGGGTTTAATGGATCTGTTGACATTTTCAGAAGAGTTTAAATTTCAATCCCCCTTCCCTGACCACTAGTCCTTGTCCATTTTACTTGTTCCTGTGAGTTTCAAATCGTTTTCTCTTTGCCCCCAAGCAAAAACCCTGACCTCACAGGAGCTCTGACCTCCTCAGAGCTGGCCCAGAGTTTCTGCAGCCCATCCGGGTGGTATGGTGGTGGTCTCAATGACAGATGACACTTAGTCAGGAAGTGAGTAAAAATTAATTGTGCTTTATGGAACCGTGCCACGTGGTCACCGAAGGAGGAGGAGGAGCCCCCCCTTTAAAGGCAGAGCCCAGGGACCACCCACTGGCTCTGTTCACAGCTGCCCCAGCTTTCTGGACAGTGTGCACAGCTGACTTAACAGGTGGATGCTCCCTGAGGGCAAGGGGTGCCTTCTGCTTCTATGCTTCCAGACCCTGGCCCATAATAAGGGCTCGGAAATTATTCCTTAAGTGACCGAATTCATGAATGTTGAGTGGCATGAATTTAACATATTTAGAATGGCAAACACAGATACAAACTTCCAAATCGGAAGAGATCTGGAAATCATCTGGATTCCTGCCTTCCCTTGGGAGGCAAATGCAGCACCAAAGCCAGGCTCTGGAATCAGATAAGCACTCCACATATAAAAAGCAGGACTCTTGAGTGAGAGACTACACTCCTCTAAGACTCAGTTTCCCCATCTGGGAAATGGAATAACAATGGTAGGTACAGGTGCGTGGGGGGATGAGTGAAATAGGTAAAGGGGATTAAGAGGGCACTTAAGATGAGCACTGAGTAATGCACAGAATTGTGGAATCTCTATATCGTACACCTGTAACTAATATAATACTGTATGTTAATTATACTTGAATTAAAAAAATAATGGTAGGTACAAAATAGGGTTACGGAAAGAGTTAGAAGATGTAATACTTGGAATATACTTGGAAGAGTGGCCAGCCCTCAATATATGTTAACTATCATTACTTAGGTAAAGGAATTTGGTTTGGTTTAGTTTAGAGGTAAAAAAAAATGGAACTTGTTTATCCCCCAGACAAAATCTTGATAGAAACCTCATGAATATAAAACAGATTGAAGCAGAATTACCCTGGTAGACACTGGGGATGGGGGTGGTAGCCATAGAACTCTAGTCTGTGTCCTTCTCGTCCCATGAAGTGGCATCTCCAGAAAACCCAAGACCTCCAGAGAAACATAAGTTTCTGGAGAATACTGTATTTACCTGGATCATTCCTCATTCCACGGACAATGACACTGATGTTCAGAGAGGGGAAGTGACCAACTTAGGATCACACAGTTAGTTCCTGACCCCACTTTCCTGGATTTTCTTCTCTGCTTTCCCATTGCCTCCAGGATCTCAGACTGGCATGGCCCTTGAGAGTAAAATAACCCAGTCCTCTCCCTCTGTAATATCTCTTGGTGATGTTGGACTGGCTTTCTTAAATGTCTCCATTAGCATGAGGAATTCTAATGCTGGAGAATTCTGGTCAAAATTTGCCTGCCTGCGACTTCCACTTATGTTCAGTTATTATTGTGAGTAGAGTATACCAAATAACTTCCTGAGATGCATAAAGACAAGTCAATACTACTCATCTGGCATTGCGGACACATCCGGGACCTCCGGATCGTGATGTGTGCCTCCATGACGGTGGAGCTGGAGAGGAAGACGGATCCCCGGCCCATCTTCATGAAAGAGCTACAGGCCCCCAAGACCACCACCATCCTTCACTGCTACCTGCCAGATGAGAGCTATACACACCGGGGGGCTAGCTGAGCCCATCATCACTGCCTGATCTGGGATCATCTTCCTGACTGTGCCTCATCCCCAGTTTCTATTCTCACATTCCTTATACATGTGAATAATAAACTATTCAACCTTTCAACCTGTCTTTGTAGTCAAGAAAACTAACCAGATGGTCAGGGTCGCCACTCTCCTCCCCGCAAGTTCCCCTTCCCAATCCCCATGACTGTGCTGCACAATAGGGAAAAAATTCACATGTCTATCTCACAACAGATCACCTACACTTCTCCCTGTGACAGCGATGGTGGGTTGGATGAGATGAATAATGGATGATGGGAGTAACTGCTCCACATATTCTGACCACTGGACGTTGTGCCAAGTCAGGAACCCATGAGAAGTGATGAGCAACAGGAGCCCAACCCATGACCAAACCATCAGAAAGGCTGTATCAGGCCCACAAATTCTCCCAAAGCAAGCAGTGGGGCCTCTCTGTTCTCCCTCATGCTAATAATGGTTGTTGTCTTTCCTGAGCCCATGAGTATGCAGGGGCTAGAACAGCATGGACTAGTCACCCATTTCTCAGTATTTATCATGCTGTGGCCCCCTCTCCAGAAACACCACCAGCACCCAGCTACCATGGAGCTTCTCTAGAAGAGCATGGTATACTTAGTCACCCTCCCTTTTCTCTGAGTCTCAGTGATCTTTCAAAAAGCTCTTGGAATCTAACTTCATCCAGGAAGCCCTTCTGGATTAATCAGAGAAGAGAGGAGAGGAGAAGAGGAGGAGAGGAGAGAAGAGGAGAGGAGAGGAGAGGAGAAGAAGAGAAGAGAAGAGAAGAGAAGAGAAGAGAAGAG
>NW_027704977.1:0-339 GCF_054177405.1 Leptonychotes weddellii | reverse complement strand
GGCTGAGGGGGTTCTTCCCTGACCTGTTGCAGGCCTCAGTGTTGTTTGCATCTGTCAAATGGAGGTGGATGATCGCTTAGGGTCGTCTTGAGAATCAAGCGAGATCATGTGCTGCATGGGAATAGGCTGAAACGAGGGAAGTGCTAGAACACAATGTGTCGTTATTGTCGCTGGCCAGGAGCAGGGCCCGGGCCGGAGCAGGTGAGGCCACTGCAGGGTGACGTTTGAGGATGTTTGAGGACGGGCTGCCCCCTGTGCTGACCCTGCAGTTTCGGCCCTAGAGAGGCAGTGCCTCCTTAATTGCTGCTCTGCAGGGGCCTCATTCCCCTCGCTCTAGTC
>NW_027704976.1:0-339 GCF_054177405.1 Leptonychotes weddellii | reverse complement strand
CCGAGATTAAATAAGCTGGTGTGGGCAAGTCCTTAGCATGACCTTCGGCTCCAGTGATTTATAAGCAAAGGCTTTTCTGGAACTCACAGAGGGAAAGGCCAGCAGACCACTGTTTGACCCTTGGCACTGTCAAGGCGAGAAGATCTTACAAAGCCCACCTTAGGGGGTTTTGCATTTTTACCCCATCTCTTATTTTGGATTATAATAACCTTCAGTTCTCATCCAATAGTCCATATTCACTCTTTTCCAAGTTGGCCTGACAAGCACCCAACCGTTTCTGATGGGGCCACAGAGAAGAGAATCTTATAGCCTGAAAAAGGAACCATTCCATTTTCTAGA
>NW_027704975.1:0-339 GCF_054177405.1 Leptonychotes weddellii | reverse complement strand
TTGATTTAGAGTGAGAGACGTGCAACTCTTCTTTCACTTGGACGCTTGCAGGCCACTGGAGGGGTATTAACTGGCCTCAGCTCCATACTGCTGTGTCTCAGGGAACAGGGAGGCCTGAGGAGAGGGAGAGAGACGGGGACCGGCCGGTCTGTGTGAGAACACACACATTTATTGATTAAGTTTGCCATCTTATGTGGCTGTGGTTTGTGGTGCCCCCAAACAATGACGATGGTGACATCAAAGATCACTGATCACAGATTACCACCACAGATGTGATGATGATGATAAAGCTTGAAATGTTGGGATAATTACCCAAATGTGACCCAGAGACACGAAGTA
>NW_027704974.1:0-339 GCF_054177405.1 Leptonychotes weddellii | reverse complement strand
GGTTTTGCTTTTTTGTATAATGCAAGAATATTGTATTTACTTTCATGACTTTTTAATGTGTCTTTTACTCTTTTGATGAATTTTCCTAAAAGGAAATCGAGATAATTCTTTTTCATTTTAGTAATACTCAATTGTTTGGTGGACTTATTACCCACAGAACAAACAAAATTTACAGAAATATTAGAAGATGAGAAACGAGAATTCTAAATCATTGGTTTTTACTTACATGCAAATGATAACAATATAGATTGAATTAAAATGTATCTTTACTTCTAACTTCTGCCCCCTTAGACAAATTAGAGAGCACTGATATTTTCATATCTGATGAGAGGTGAGAGA
>NW_027704973.1:0-339 GCF_054177405.1 Leptonychotes weddellii | reverse complement strand
TTGGTTATCTACGAAAGATTTGTGGTTATCTTCAATAACACTGAGTTGTTGAGAAGCAGTGGTCCAGCAGGTGACCACATTCCCCATCCTCCTGTGCATGCAGGTGGGGCCCTATGGTTAATTCTCACCAAGGGAACATGAGCAGAGTATCACTTATGTGACATGTATATCACTTCAGGGCTTAGGTAGATAAAAATCTGATAGAGTTTCTCCATATTCTCACTTCTCCCACATGGCACTTGGCTGGAGAACCCAACATCAATTTGGAAGTCACATGCTGAAAAGATTCAAGGCATCTGTCAGCCTAGATCCCTGAGCAACTATACTGAGCCAAGCCCA
>NW_027704972.1:0-339 GCF_054177405.1 Leptonychotes weddellii | reverse complement strand
AGAGCTGCCCAACAAGGTCAGAACCATGGGAAATGATTTCACGAGTCTTAGCTCTCTTAGCTTACATGCAATTCACTCATCTAGGAAACTCATATATCTAAAACAAAAGCCAAGCAGGATTTTCCCCAGAACAGTTATCTGCAGTGTCATTTATCACATTCATGAATGCTCATGCCCTTTCCTCCGAGAAGTTTCTCTCCCGCCACTATGTTCGTATTCAGGGCTAATCAACTTGGTTATATAGATTCTTGCTCATGACAAAGTAGAAGTAAATAATCAGAAGGAATGTGGCTGCCAAAAGGCTAGTATGCTGACTTTAGGAAGAACTGACAAGTAGTC
>NW_027704971.1:0-339 GCF_054177405.1 Leptonychotes weddellii | reverse complement strand
TGAATGGCTAGAATTTAATTGTGCTAATCCATTTCTCATTGTCTCTTGGATTGGAGGTGGTCCCAAAGGCCATAAAGATGTCCCAAAGATGGCTTGGAAACCATTTTTCATACTATTTTTAAAAAACTGAGTAATCGGGAGCCTGGGTGGCTCAGTTGGTTAAGCGACTGCCTTCGGCTCAGGTCATGATCCTGGAGTCCCGGGATCGAGTCCCGCATCGGGCTCCCTGCTTGGCAGGGAGTCTGCTTCTCCCTCTGACCCTCCTCCCTCTCATGCTCTCTGTCTCTCATTCTCTCTCTCTCTCAAATAAATAAATAAAATCTTTAAAAAAAAAAAAAA
>NW_027704970.1:0-339 GCF_054177405.1 Leptonychotes weddellii | reverse complement strand
CCTAAAACCGTGGATCATAATCCAGTTCTGTCTATCTTTTCAAATGTCTCCTAACTCTGTCCCCTCTGCCCCATCCTTCCACACTACCCTAAATCTCTGTCAGGAGTATTTGTGTTTATCTCCCTGCTGGACTGTAAGCTCCTCGTGTAGAAACAGGTTCAGTTTATTGTCACTTCTCATCCTACCTTTTTTTTTTTTTTTCTTTTTTTTTTTTAAAGATTTTATTTATTTATTTGAGACAGAGAGAATGAGAGAGACAGAGAGCACATGAGAGGGGGGAGGGTCAGAGGGAGAAGCAGGCTCCCTGCCGAGCAGGGAGCCCGATGCGGGACTCGATCC
>NW_027704969.1:0-339 GCF_054177405.1 Leptonychotes weddellii | reverse complement strand
TATGCACAAACAATGAATCATGGAACACTTCATCTAAAACTAATGATGTAATGTATGGGGATTAACATAAGAATAAAAAAAAAAAAAAAAACAACCAAGGATTAGCAATCAAAATGAAAAGAGACGGCTTGAGGTTACATTTGCCCAGCATATTATAAGATTGAAATGGGACAGGGAAAAAGGCTGATACAGGTAATGGGAAGACACGGCCCCCAAGATCCCCACCCCAGAGTTGCCACTGAGTGATTGTAAGGGAGGCAGCTTGGGTGGCTATCCCGAAGGAAAATGTTTTCCCAAGAATTCTCTCCCCAAGTTAGAAGTCTGCCTGGAAACTGTCAC
>NW_027704968.1:0-339 GCF_054177405.1 Leptonychotes weddellii | reverse complement strand
ATTCCTTAAAAAATTCCTTCATAGAGACTGATTTTCTAAAAGATTGCTCTATTTAAAGTTTTCAGGTATCCTGAAGTTTCCCCTTGCCTACCAGACAGGAATCCAAACTGATATTTACTATTGAGGGCTGCCAGTTTCACCAAAATATTAATTGTCAAAAAATTTTAAGTTTTTTTAAAATATCTTTTAGGAAACTGAAAAGTATCCTGATTACACCACTGGTGACTGCATTGGTGTCTATGTTTATTAAACTTCATTCAACATTTAAAATGACTGAGTTAATTTTTGTGGCAGAATCACCCAATAACATAAAGGCCATAGGTTTTTGTTTTTTTTTTT
>NW_027704967.1:0-6162 GCF_054177405.1 Leptonychotes weddellii | reverse complement strand
AAAAAAAAGGAATTTCTTCATTCAACAGTTACTGCGCTACTGTGCCATATCAGTGAACAGCAAGAGAAAAAGTCCCTGACCACATGGAATTTATCACCTGGCAGGACAAGTAGTCAGCAAACAAACGAATACATTTAAAATCATTTTAGATTTGAGGCTGTGATTTAGTCTACAAATGAAGTAAGCACGCTGCCAGGATAGAGAATAATTGGGGATACCCACCATGGATGACTTCTTGGAGAAGGTGGTTATTTATACAGAGGCCTAAAGGATGAGAGCAAGTCAGCTGTGCAAAGTGAGAGTAAGTGCTTCCAAGGTTTAAGACAGAGCAAGAGCAGAGGCTCTGAGCTGGGAGAGGGCCTGGCTTCTCTAGTAATGAGAAAGGCCACTGTGACCAGAGCTCAGAGAGCAAGGGGAAAGGGGCATGCCATGGGGCTGGAACACTGGGCAGGGACTGGATTACACAGCACATTCCAGGCCATGGTAAAGAGTTTAGATTTGGCTCGAAGCTCAACAGGAAGCCACTGAAAACACAATGTGTTATTTTTGAAGTGTGCTGCATAGAGGGTTCAAGAGTGGAAATGGGAAGGCTTGCAAGGAGGCTACTGAAGGACCTGAGAAAAGAAGGCAGTGGCTAGGCAAAGATGGTGGCACAGAAGTGGAGAGCAGCCAGCAGGTGGGAAGTGTCCCTGGGTCTCGGGAGAGCACCAACAGCGCTTGAAGATGGTTTGCATGTGAAGGGTGAGGGAAACTGAAAACACAAGGATGACTTTGGGTTTCTGGCTCCAGTAGCTGGATACGTGGCCAGCCACTCACCAAAATGGGGAATCTGACAGAAGATTAGACTCGAACTATCAATAATCAGTATGAAAGGTCTTCACACTTTCACAAAGTACCAAGTATAGGACAGGTGATTTGAATGGATGAGGCTGGCCCTGCATAAAACAATATTATCTGTACATCTTGATGCTATAAAAACCTATATATAAAGAAATTACTTCTTGGTCTGTGCATTTCAGTTTTTTCACTAAATTTCTTGCCCTTCCCTTCCTCTTTTTGAGCAAGCATGTAGTCATATGACATTCACGTATTTATGTATAGACTATATGGTTGAAATTCTTTCTTCAAACACATTCGGCCAATTCTCATAGTAACCCGACTGTTAAGTACACATGGCTCAGACCAACAATATGTGACGGAATCCTGGCATGTGGGTGGGATTTCCTCCAGAGGGACTTCACTGCTGCTTCTATGAAATGACAGGGCAAGGGAATCCAAGACCACTAGCATGTTCACTGCCAGCCCTAAGTTCGTTCTACAGGAAATTGATACATACCACACTCCGATGTATTATCAATTCTTAGAGATCTGGTGAAAAACTTAAGGCGAGGACAAAAGTTCAGCTATTTAACCACAACTGAGAAATGCCTCATATAAATATGGACTTTCTGTACCATCAAGACAGATATATGACAGTGAGATAGTTTAGATACATTGGTTGAGAAGTGTTATTTCTAGAATTGGCTTTTTACCAAATATTCATTTGCTTTTGGGTACCTGATTACATAAGTTGCTCATCCCCTCCACCCTTGTCTCTCTGTCTCTGAGTCTCTCTCTCTCTCTCTCTCACACACACACACACACACACACACACACACACAATCACTGAACTATGATAATACACTATCAAGTAGTTCTCAAGGTGACCCTCTTATTCTCAGAATTTGTCTTTGGAAGAAAACGTCTGATGAATGAAAACTTCCTGAGACTGTTTCCAGCTCGAGTCTGGCGCTGAACTCAACTGAAGAAAGACAAGTTGGAAGAAAGTACAAGCATTAGTCAGAACACATGAGTGAACTGTGCCGAAGACAGGCATGGAAGCTGAGGGAATGGGAGAGGCCACAGTTCCAAAACCCAGTCAGGTCGGTTTAATTAATCAACAAAAGAAGATTCCTGACAAAAATCTGTGCATGCTCAGATATCAAAACATGGCAGAAGACTGATTTTCTGAGAAACCAAAAACTAAAAGCATTAGAACCTTAGAACTGCATTTTTGCTCTTATTTCACAGTCATCCATTTTTAAGATCTACCACATGGACTAAGAACATGTTACCAACTGGACAATCATGGCAGCTTCTGGCCTTGTGGCAGCTTCACTGGTAACATACAGGTTTGGATGTTCTGGGATATGCATGTTGTGTAGGTGACAATGGTTTTAAAGCAGCAAATAGCAATTGCACAGTATGCAGCATGCTCTTTGGAAGTAAAAATTATGTTCCATACACCCCAGGTAAATAATCTGAAGAGCTAAGGATGAATACTAGGCTACACAGGTAAACAGGTCAATCTAGTTGTAGCTAAGTTTTACCTCATGCAGCTGGTAGGAATACAGCTCAGAAATTTCCATTCTCTAGAAAAGGAAAGAAAATCTCAAGTTGCTCCTGAGACTATGAAGTCTACAACTATTAAATCGTGTACTGTCTGAACACTAAAGGGGCACTGTGTCACTCTGTTCTCTCTTACCACTTACTAAAGATTTACATCAGCTTGGCCAGACGTTGGGTTTCATCTGAGGCAGCTAGTTAGATATGTGTGGAAAGTGCTTATGGTCAGAAAATAATAAGAGAGAGCATTAAAAGTGGTTTAACATGCCCCAAGAGGCAAGCCGAACACCACAATTTTCTCTAACTGTGGAAGAAAAAACAACTTGAGCCAGATTTTGGCTCTCTGGATGTATGAACAGGTCTATATTGTATTCCCTTGGATATTTACAAAGCATGTTAACAATAATTAAAATTGAATTTCCAAACCTTTAAGGGTAAAAGTTAGGAATATAATCTCAATGACCTTGGAGAGTGCTATAATTCAATCTACATCACATTCACCATCCTGGGACTTAACTACTGATACTCAAAACCCACAACTCCTGCATGGAGCAAGTGTTCTCAGATCTTATGCTCATGCAAACATCCTCTACTTAAATGTATGTTCCATTTTCTGCAGTAGTTTTATGGCTAAAAGGTAGTGCCTCTGGGTTATCGGCATTCCAATTTCTCTGGTCTGTAATTCTTTACTTGATGATCACAGTTAATGGGGACCCACAAGGTCCAGAGCACCCAGACGTTGCACATAAGTCACGTGTCTGACAGAGCTGGACACAGTAAAGTGGCCCTAGTCTCTAAGTGCCTGATCCAAGTGGGGCAATCACATGTTCTCTTCAAGAAATTTGGAACTGGGATTGGGAAGTACTGGTCGTCTTCATCATTGCAGGGGGCAGGACCCTCATGTGATGTTACCTCTGGGGTTTTAGGCCGGTAGGTATTTGAAGAAGTACAGAGCAGGTCATTTGCCTGGAGGAAGGATGATGTCTGAGAAGAGGAGCAAGGACAGAGACCACATGACCTCAGGGAGAGGCTGAGAGAGTGGCTGGTTCCTGCTTCCAGGCCTCAATAAAGCTCGGTGTGCCACTGCCCTGGTCTCCTTTTCTGCTTTGGCTAGTTTCGCTACTTGCAACCAATTGGATCTGACCAATATATGGTATGCATTTATACATTTTTGGAGGAAGAGAGCCTACAGTTTTCATCAGATTCTTAAAAAGCATTTGTGGCTCAAAAAAGGCTTAAACCTCCACACCATTTAATAAGTGATGAACAAGACTGGGGCACTATTTAGGTAACTTCTCCAGATTAACCAGAAAGAGTTTTATAAAATACATAACTTATCATTCTCAAAGAAAAGTGAAAATATAAAACCCTTCCCAGTTAGTAACACAAGCCCAAACAAACACACCACTTTAGCAGCTAACCTCCTTCCTTGACTGTAACTCAAGAGGGGCCACATAAGAACAAATAAACTTGCAGAGAAGTTATCACAGCCATATATAAGTCAGTAGCTAATTCTTAGTAACAGACAAAGTTCTAGCTGATTTTCCCCAAAAGGCAGCAGGCATTTATTAATGCTTTTACTTTGCCTATTTAAGCAGAATATACCCTAGGGGTAGAATTGAAAGGCAGTAGGCCTAAAAAGTCAAGAGGCCTGCTTTTCAGTCTCAGCTTAGCAACTAATTTGCTGTGCATCTTGAGTCAGACGCTCCAGCTGTCTGATGGATTTTAAGTGGCCACACCGTGAACCATTCAGATGCCCTGGTGGCCTCGCAGCTGGCCTGAGCCAGGACATAGCAGCGAGGTTAGGGAGAGAAGGTCACTTTCATCACCCAAGAAAGGCAGTGTGAAAGATGTATCTGATAGGGGCTCGTTTTTCCACCAGACTTGCCCCTCCCACCCTTCTTATTTTGGTGAAGGGCATCACCATGGCCCAGATCACCTAGTCCACAAACCTGGGAGGAGGTGTTATAGAAGTCCTCACACCCCACACTCAATCAGCCTTGCAAACCCTGTAAAATTTACCACCCCGACAGCTTCTTAATCTGCCCCTCCTCTATAACCCAATTGTCTCTGCTTTGTGGTAGATCCCCATTTCCTCTAACCACACAGTAGTGAACCTGACTGGGTTAGAACCTAGGGCACTCTGTGGAATGGTCCCTACCCAGCTTCATCCCTTGTCACTCCCCTCGGTGCAGTCCCTGCCTAGGGACACTGAGGGGACTGTAGTTTCTCAACTCATGTCCCTTCTGCTTGGATTGCCCTTCCTCCCCCTATTTTTCCTGCAAATCCCTCCGCCAGAAATCTTGCCCTGACCACTGTCCTCTTCCTTCCTCTGTGGCACTAATTAAACTCCACCATAATCACTGATTTACATGATTGTTTTTCATTAGACTGTGAGCCTTAAGGATAAATATTTTATCTCATTAAACTTTGTATCCCCAGGGCTTAGACTAGTTTATGCGTCCATAATAAGTTCTCAAGTATTTATGAAAGAATGAATATGAAAAATTACATATCTCCCAAGTTAGTATAATCCCATAATCTTGCGTATTATTCATCCCCTTTGGCCAAACCATAATTAACTACTTGTGATTCCCTGAATCTATCCCATCTGACTTGAATCCTAAAACTATGATGATCAGTGTGGCAGTGAGCAGTTACCCTTGAGTCAGTTTCTTCTGCCCCCCTGGGGTTGCCTTCCCAGGCAGGTAGTGAGTAATCCATGAAAGCATGTATCTAAAATACCTACCAGAGTTCCTAGTTCTTTCATTTTTTCCCTTCCTCCCACAAATGCCATGGTTACAGATTACTGAGATATTCTGATATTCTTCAAAACAGATGATGCCACTGACCCATAGACCACAGGACATGTACTTTTTAATCTGTTCTGCAGGACCGATAGATTTGCTCTGAATCAGCTCTACTCTCTGGCTTGGCCTCCTCTTGTGAACAATAGTTGGGATTTGCAAAATAGAGTAAGAGTAAAGCCTGCGGTAAAGATCAAGTTAAGTCTGGATTCTTGCTCTGAGCAAGCTGAAAGGCACAGGTGGACAGCTGCTTCCCCCACTCCCTACAGTCCCTTTGTCCTTAGCCACCTTCCAGTTAGTAGTAGACATGCGCCCCGGTCTGTCAATAAGACGCAGGTGGAGGCCTACAGGATGGAGAGTTAAGGAAAGCTTTTCATTTTCTGATAAAATAAGACACAGTCACCTGGATTACCTCCTTGTCCTTTTCCTTCCATCCTTCTAGAAAGATGTGATGCCTAGAAGTCCATCAGCCAACCTGCAATCATGAGGACAAAAGCCCATGCACTAAGGATGGTAAAGCATTAAGGAAGAAGAGTCAGTGGTCCTTGATGACATTTTTGATACCTCCAAATTCATTTGTAACGTAAGAAAAATTAATCCCTACTTGTTTAAGCCCCTGTGGTAGGGGTTTCTGTTACTTCACCCAAACTCATTCCTAACTGAAACACCAAGTATGTGGATTTTGTTATCATTTGATACATATATATCAGTGAATGATCCAAGAGTAAGATACTGCATTTCTGAAATTCTTATGTAGCATGTATTTTTAAAATTGGAAAACAGGGGTGCCTGGGTGGCTCAGTCATTAAGCGTCTGCCTTCGGCTCAGGTCATGATCCCAGGGTCCTGGGATCGAGCCCCGCATCCAGCTCCCTGTTCTGCGGGAAGCCTGCTTCTCCCTCTCCCACTCCCTCTGCTTGTGTTCCCTCTCTTGCCATGTCTCTCTCTGTCAAATAAATAAATAAAATCTT
>NW_027704966.1:0-339 GCF_054177405.1 Leptonychotes weddellii | reverse complement strand
GCTGTTAGATTATCTAGATTGGATTGGATCTCATTGATACCATTTTTAAGTTCTGCCAATTCCCCTTTTATTTCTGCCCTTAGAGACTCTGTGTTGCCATTAATTGATTTCTCCATTCTAGCCATTGTCTTCACAATTGTTAGCCTGAATTCCATCTCTGACATCTTGGTTATATCTGCATCCATTTGTAAATCTGCAGCATAAGTCATAATCTCTGAGTCTTTTCTGTTTTGGGGGCTCCTCCTCCTAGTCATTCTGTTGATGGGTGTTTGAGGGAATGTATAGAGTCGAAATTATTGACCAGAACCCAAGCAAGATGCACCTGTTTTCTTGGGACCT
>NW_027704965.1:0-339 GCF_054177405.1 Leptonychotes weddellii | reverse complement strand
AGAAAAAAAAAAAAAGATGAAGCCAGAGAGGAAGACAAACGATAAGAGACTATTAATCATAGGAAACCCACTGAGGGTTACTGGAGGGGAGGGTGGTGGAGGGATGGGGTAACTGGGTGATGGACATTAAGGAGGGTATCTGTTGTAATGAGCACTGGGTATTATTTAAGACTGATGAATCACAGACCTGTACCTCTGAAACCAATAATACATTATGTTAACTGTCACCACAGTTCTATCTTTGGTGAGTAGCTGGGATTCAAAACTCCAAATCTTAAAGGACCCAGCAAGGCACAGACCCACTGCCCTCCTCTGGAGGAGAGCCTCTCTGCACTGTGT
>NW_027704964.1:0-339 GCF_054177405.1 Leptonychotes weddellii | reverse complement strand
CCCTGTACCTTTCAGGACGGAACTCCTCAGGCTCTGGCCAGAGATCCAGGTCTCGGTGAAGAGTAAAGACCGGCACCATCACCACTGTCCCTTTGGGAATGAACACACCACTGATTTCCACATCTTTCTTACAGACCCTTTCAAGTCTACCACCGATTGGGTATAATCTGAGAGTCTCATTCAACACCATGTCCAGATACTCCATGTGTAGAAGGGCATCATAAGTGGGCAATGCCTGGAAGGAAAGAAACAGATTTTGATACATTGAGATTTGGGATCAACGTTCAACTCACTCTACACACTGCTACTGAAGAGTTAGGAACACCTAAGAATAATTTG
>NW_027704963.1:0-339 GCF_054177405.1 Leptonychotes weddellii | reverse complement strand
TATCTTTTTTTTTTTAAAGATTTTATTTATTTATTTGACAGAGAGAGACACAGCGAAAGAGGGAACACAAGCAGGGGGAGTGGGAGAGGGAGAAGCAGGCTCCCCGCGGAGCAGGGAGCCCGATGCGGGGCTTGATCCCAGGACCCTGGGATCATGACCTGAGCTGAAGGCAGACGCCTGACGACTGAGCCACCCAGGCACCCCACTACATTTGTATCTTTGGGGTAAATACCCAGTAGTGTAATTGCTGGGTTGTACGGTAGCTCTATTTTCAACTTTTTGAGGAAGCTCCATCCTGTTTTCCAGAGTGGCTGCACCAGCTTGCATTCCCACCAACAG
>NW_027704962.1:0-339 GCF_054177405.1 Leptonychotes weddellii | reverse complement strand
CGCCCTCCCCAGCTCCCACCTCCCTGCTCACGGTTGTCTGGGTGTGAGTTGGGCGTGTGCGCGTCTTGGAGCCAATTTCCTCCAGCATCCTTCATCCTCGCCATGAACTAGGAGGAGGACTTGACCTTTAACAAGAAAGAATCTGAGGTTCAGGGAGATAAATCGGTTGGCTCCGGGCCACAGAGCTGGGATTTGAACTCGGGCCATGCCGAATGATTGAATCATTCCTTCACTTAGCAGTTTCCTGTAGTGGTTGGGAACATGATGTCTGAAGCCAGACTGCTTGAGTTCACAGCCTAGCTTCTGGGTGCCTCTGTTAACTCTTGTAAAATGGGGATA
>NW_027704961.1:0-339 GCF_054177405.1 Leptonychotes weddellii | reverse complement strand
TTTTTTTAAAGATTTTTTATTTATTTATTTGAGACAGAGAGAATGAGATACAGAAAGCATGAGAGGGAGGAGGGTCAGAGGGAGAAGCAGACTCCCTGCCGAGCAGGGAGCCCGATGCGGGACTCGATCCCGGGACTCCAGGATCATGACCTGAGCCGAAGGCAGTCGCTTAACCAACTGAGCCACCCAGGCGCCCCAGAAACAGATTTTTTTAAAAACACCTTTAAACTGCTGGTTGCTACACTTGCGGTGAGCATAGCATAACATATAGACTTGTCAAATCACTGTGTTGTGCGCCTGAAACTGATGTAACATTGTGTGTCGACTATACTTCAATTT
>NW_027704960.1:0-339 GCF_054177405.1 Leptonychotes weddellii | reverse complement strand
CTGAGGCTGTGTAGGATTAGTGCAATGGTCTTATCAAGGTAAGATAATCAAGCCATTATGTAGACACGGGCTCCTTACCACCCTGCTACCGAAGGAGGTGACCTGACTGAAGGCATCTTGTGATTTAAGCATCCCAGGAATTACAGACCAGCAATGTTATGGGCCTGCTGTGATGAGCAGGACAGAAAGGAAAGTGGCAAAAAGCACCTGAAAGGAACGTTCATGAAAAGCATCAGTTTGCGTTTCGGATCAGAAAGACCATAATCACACCTAAAGACATCCGTTGCCTTCTTCTCAGATGGGGGTGCTCCAAGAACCAAGCAGCCCAACTGTGGTTAA
>NW_027704959.1:0-339 GCF_054177405.1 Leptonychotes weddellii | reverse complement strand
GAGGTCATACACATTGAGCTGATATCAGCAACTGAAAGATAATTAGTTATTCCCTGCAGGTGGAAGGCTCCTCCCATCCAGCACCTCAGCCTGAGGATTCTCATGGATCCAGTAGAACCTTCTGGTCTCTGTGTGCACACAGAGAACACAAGAACTTCAGAACCAGTTTGAGACTTTGGGGAGTGGACAGCTTCCACTGCAAACTCGGGTAGAACTCGGTCAACTTCTATCATTATCTTTTCACCTGTGATGTTTCCGTGGATTTCCAAGGATTCGTATAATTTTCTACTTAGAATGGCCATTTCTCTGTTTTGTTCTTGCCATTTTCACGTGTGTTTA
>NW_027704958.1:0-339 GCF_054177405.1 Leptonychotes weddellii | reverse complement strand
TTTTCTCCTGTATATATTATTCATTTATTATAAGGAAGTACTGATTCAAGGACTCTCATTTCACTCAATAAGTTATAATCTCTTAATATCATAATTAATTAGATATCCAAATTCCCCAAATATGGTGAATGGGAGCCTCTTTTTTTTTTATTTTATTATGTTATGTTAATCACCATACATTACATCATTAGTTTTTGATGTAGTGTTCCATGATTCACTGTTTGCATATAACACCCAGTGCTCCATTCAGTAGGTGCCCTCTTTAATACCCATCACCAGGCTAACCCATTCCCCCACCCCCTACCCTCTAGAACTTTCAGTTTGTTTCTCAGAGTCTAT
>NW_027704957.1:0-339 GCF_054177405.1 Leptonychotes weddellii | reverse complement strand
GACCCCAGAGCATTTTAAATAGACTTATTAAAATCTTCTTCACTTCTCTGCTTTGATTAGGGAAATACCTCAGATCTTATACTTGGCATTCTCCTCATAGTTCTAGAATAGTCACAATAGAGAATTATAGAGCAAGTGAATCAGATTGTAGACTGGAAAAATAGAATCATTGAGATTACTAGGTAAAGTTTTTTTTTTTTAATAAATCCAAAATATACATATAAAACATGTATTACCACCATCTGTTGTGTTCATTGACATTAAAAGAGGGAGGAAATCTGGAATATAAAACTTTTTTTAAAATTTTATTTTATTATGTTAATCACCATACATTACATC